>NC_134702.1:34542034-34842034 GCF_043290135.1 Rhipicephalus microplus | reverse complement strand
GGATCAGCGGCGCGATTTAGCGTACGTGGTCTCACGCCACATCATGACGCAGGCTCCGTGAAGGCGGAGCTTAGCCCGGAGTGCTCGAAGGAAGAGTTGAGGGCAGTTGAGGGTGAAAGGCAGAGTGGAGGAGGAGAGTACTTATTCAGTACTTGTAACTCCGTTAATAATGGGTGTTTTGATTGAACTACGGCGCCAATGATTTGCTCCAGTTGTGGTCTAATCAAAAACGGATTGTGAAAAAAAAAACCGTTTCAGGGGCCTTTTAATAGGCGATCAAGAACAAGCTTATGCAATGGGTTTGGTATGACCCACTAGTTACGCAGTTCCCATTGTGTGACGCCTAGTTGTTCCTTCGATGTTCTAAAACGCTTTTTTTTTTACTCAAATTAACGCGATTCCTTTACCAACTTCAATCCTGTCTATGACCAGTTTTCAAAGGAATCCAAAGCACTGGCGTTGCTCAATGGCAGAATGCTGGGCTGGCACGCAGAGGAACCGGGTTCAAGTGTCATTGTGCCCTTGGTTTTTGTTATTTATTCTATTTCTTTATTTCGTGGGATAGTGGTTATATACACACACTGGCGGCGGCGGCGGACAACTGCGGCGCACGTGACCTGCGTGGTGATCTCAAAACAGAGTTCACTGTAATATCCTGCATGAGCTGCGAAAGACAACAAACTGGGGGGGGGGGGGGGGGTAGAATATTAAGACGGTGGGGGGGGGCAGTCGCGATGACCTAATCGGGCGCCCTTTGCATCGCCTTCTCAATCGCATTGCCTAGCTTGGCTTCTCAGATAAGCCGCGTTGCAAGAGAAAAAAATACTTATTTGCGCATAACACAATGCTTGAGGCTACGCAGAATTGCTACAACGACTACAGTTGCCAATCGCCCACTAAACCATAATTTTTCTTTTTTATATGCGCAAACTATCCACTAAGCATGCCTAACTAAGGCCACACGCACACACCTACGCAGCTCTTCGCTTTGTTGGTGGGCAGGGGAGGAAGAAGAAGTGCGTTCGGGCATAATTCTGCCTTGAACAACTATCGTTTTTTCTTAAACTGTCAGAATTCCTGACCTTCTCTGAACAAGCGGAACGGAAGACGTTACCCCCTGGGATGGGGGACCATCCATCCAACGAGACGGCGGGCCCTAGACGTTTGCATAAGGATGGACCGAATGTGGGTGACCGCGATGGCGCATCTGCTCCTTGTGATGATTCTACCGAGAGCTCATCAGTGGAAGAGATGGAATCGGAAGCCGACTTCAGGACATTCCATACCCGCCGGTTGAAAATGAAGCTTCGCAGGACGTAATCAACGGCGGAGCCACAACCGGCGCTAGACAAAGGCAAGCGATGTTTCACCATCTCGTATGTACCCATGTCTACATCAGACAACCTGAACTCACTAAACAGGTAGTCGTTAACTAATTATTTCGAGCGAGTAGCACCTGCTCAAGTGAATGAAATTCGCATAAATAGCAGGAAAAACATATTGTCAGTTGATGTGACAAACAAAACCATTCTTGACAAACTGAAGGCCGTCACGCAGCTCGGAAGTATTTCAGTTCGCGCGTTTCTCGCTCACGGGAAAGGAACAACGACTGGCGTGATAAATGACGTCAACGCTGACATCACAGACGCTCACCTGCAGAATCTTGTGACGTCGACACTCAAAATCGTGACCATACGCCGCTTCGGGCAGTCTCGCTGCATCAAACTAGTATTTGATTCTGAGACTCTACCCCCTAGCGTGAAGGTTGGATACGTGAGACATCCCGTGCGCCCTTACGTGCCACGGCCTTTGCAGTGTCACAAGTGCTGCAAGTTGGGACACGTCAGCGCAGTGTTAAAAGTGAGACAACTTGCCAGCGGTGCGGCGGGTCTCATAAGGTGGAAAACTGCGATACTGCTGTTCCATTGAAATGCCCAAACTGCTCTGGTGCACATGAAGCAACGTCGAAGGAGTGCCCGAAGATCAAAGAAGAAATTCGCGTCCTGCGGAAGATGGTCAGAGACAACCCGACACACAGAGAGGCAGTCACGTCCATCCGCCGACACAGACGTCGTCCAAAACGTAGGCACCAGCGAAAGCATAGTGGACATAGGAGTGATGCATCACCATCAGCAACAGATGAACATACACGTGCGCATTATCAGGCCGCTACACCCATGTTGCACGCACCACGTCCCAGGGATGCAGAAAGTGGACCAACGCCCGCGTTGCACGCCGATGCTTCAGATACTGAGTGGCCTTCGCTACCGATCGGAGCAATAAAAAAGACCACATCATAGGCTGCAACTTCAAAGTGGGCGGAAAATGATAGGCACACTGAGAAGAGCCAAAATACGCTGAAGCATCTACTAAAATATATTCGTGCGATTCTCAACGAGCTACACACACCAGGAGCGAAAACAGCAGTGCAGATCCTCAGCGTGCTGGAAGCGCTACTGCTGACCCTTTCATAAACAATATGGCGAATTTCTACGATGAACGTGTGCGCACCTCTGCTATAATGCAGTGGAACGCACGAGGTTTGCGAAGCCGATTGTGTGACTTTCGACAACGGATATTTAAATACAAATTTCCGTTGGTTGTAATATGTGAGCCGAATATGATGTCGTCGTTTCGTATTTCCGGATACGTCACTTTGTGGTCACGTGATGATCGAAATGCGAGCAAAGTAATTATATGCGTACGTCAAGATTTAACGTACGTGAGACATGCCGTGGCTCCTCATGCTTCTAATAACTATATTTGCCTATCTATAAAGCACAAGCGACGTTCAATATCAATCATTGGTGGATACATTCCTCCTAGAAGCCACGTGGACTGTCCCCATCTCTTGTCTGTTCTCCAAGCTTGCCCTGGACCACATGTATTAGTTGGGGATTTTAATGCACATCATCCCATGTGGGGTTCTGCCTCAATGAACACCCGCGGTAGGGACATTGCCGATTTTGTGCTCAATCAGGGCCTTATGTCCATTAACGATGGCTCACCTACTTACCTCCGTGGCGCATTGTACAGCAGCTGTCTAGACGTATGTTTTGTGAGTAGAACTCTCTTGCCTACCACCTGTTGGTTTGTAGACGTTGAAACACATGGCAGTGACCATCTACCTACATATACACAGCTAAAAGGATTCCGTCGTTCGTCTCCCCGGCCTGTGAAAAGCGTAGACTGGTTAGGATTCCAAGCTTCTGTAAATGCTCAGTGCGGGAACATTCAATCTATATCTGAAATAGAAAGCCTAATTGCATCAGCCTTAACAACGCATACGAAACTTGTGAATGTGTCGCTACCAAGATCACAACTTGACGCACAATATGAATACCTTCATGCAATTCGTCGCCGGGCAGAGAGAAAATACAGGAGGACGAAATCATCATCTGACCTATCTACAGCACGCCAAGCACAACGACATGTATTGCGACACCTTGATAAGCTCGATAGGCAACGGTGGAGGGTATTTTGTAGCTCTCTTGATCCCAGAAAACCCCTGTCTCGAATATGGCAAACTGTCCGAAGCCTTCAGACGCCCAGTCAACAGTTGTTTCCTTTCCGATCTTTGGCTCTAAAGCAAGGTCGACCTGAAGTAGAGGTTGCAGAAGATTACTGCCACTTACTCGTAGGTATGTCCTCCTCATCAATATCACCTTCGTATTTAGCCTCATCGCCATCCAGCGAAGATCGCCTCGACTTACCATTCACAATGCACGAACTCGACGTTGTGATTTCTACGTCCCGATGGTCATCCGCACTAGGGCCTGACGGAATTACTTATTCGGCTCTATATCACCTCAGCCAGGAAGCAAGGCAGGCTCTCTTGTCGTTCTACAACTCTACGTGGGAAACAGCGACAGTCCCAGAGAGTTGGAAGTGCAGCCGCATAGTGGCCTTACTGAAACCAGGAAAGTGTTCACACGAGTTGTCTTCTTATAGACCCATTGCCCTAGCCAGTTGCATCGGTAAGGTGATGGAACGCATGGTGCTGGCAAGATTGGAATGGCTGCTGGAGAATAATGTCGGCTTACCAGATTTTATAAATGGCTTCCGTAGTGGTCGATCATCTATAGATGGTGTTGTAGATCTAGTTTCTTCTGTTGAAAAGGAAAAACAACGTCGGAGATTGGTAGGGGCCATTTTCTTAGATATAAAGGGCGCGTACGATAGCGTCTACCATGAGGCCATTCTTGACGCACTTGAAGACATCGGCGTAGGTGGCCGACTACACGCATGGATTGGGAGTTATCTCAGAGGACGTACCATTTTTATGTCGACATCCGACGGTGACACGGCCAGGCACCTCGTAAGCCGTGGAGTTCCGCAAGGCGCTGTCCTGAGCCCCATGCTTTTTAACATAACACTCATTGGCCTTGAAGCTGAGCTTCCCGACGTTGTCAGAATCAGTGCGTATGCGGACGACATATGCATATGGGCATCTGGAGCAACGCGACCACAGCTGCGAGCAAGGCTACAACAAGGCACATCAATAACATCCAAGTACTTACGTCGTCAAGGCCTGAAACTTTCAATAGCAAAATGTGCTGCATTGGCATTTACGAAGAAATCAATGTCGCGGTACCCAATCTTCGCTCACGGAGCAGTGATTCCCGTGGTTAAACACCATCGCTATTTAGGGGTCGTCATTGATCGCAACCTGTCCTGGTCAAAGCATGTGACTGTGCTGCGAAACAAACTAATCAGTTTTGTGTATGTCCTTCGTGTTATAGCAGGACTGAGATGGGGCCCTTCGGAGAAAAGTCTTCTGCAGCTATACAAGGCATTGTTTGTGGGATATATAAGGTACAGCTCACCTGTGCTTTCCAGCATGCGGGCAACGTGCCTTCGTACTTTAGAGAGCCTTCAGGCACGAGCACTGAGAATATGTCTTGGCCTGCCACGGTGCACATCTACCTCTGGCACTATAGAGGAGTCACGCACCTACCATATACAGGTTTACACGTCCTGTGAGCCTCTTCGAGTGCACATTCGTCTGCTGACCCGACATGCACAGCACCCTTTGTCTTCGTTACAAGTGGGCCGACCAGGCTGTACCTATTCGCGATGCCTCGATACGCATAGGCACATGAACCCGTCAGGCTTTGCACCTGCCGTAATCCCTGCAGTGCCTCCATGGACATTGACTAAACCACTGGTGTGCCTTCACATACGTGGAATTTCGTATAAGTCGCATGTTTCCTATATTGCCCTCAAGCAACTCACTTTGGCACATTTTGATGACCGATACAGCGACTCTGTGGACATTTACACCGATGGATCCGTAACCTCATCCGCCTCAGCTGCAGCCTTCGTGATCCCTCAACTCGGTATTTCCCGACAGTACCAATTAGATCATAGGTCATCTTCGACAGCTGCAGAACTTGTTGCTATACAAGAAGCCATAAAATTTGTGAACGACCAAACACCGCGTAAATGGACGATTCTGTCTGATTCAAAATCAGCGCTTCAAGCTATCCATTCTTGCTCAAGAAGAGGCCAATTTTACGAGTTAACGTTAGAAATCGTCCAAGCATTTGACCTAACACACAGGAGCGGTCACTTGATTACACTCCAATGGATTCCTGGACACTGCGGCCTGGTTGGCAACGAAACAGCCGATAGCGAAGCAAGAGTGGCAATATACAACGCTCCTATGTACGTCAAAGTACCCTACTCTCGAGGTGACGTCAACACATTGTTCAGATAACCCATGCGCGAATGCGCTGCCACTTACTGGTCGCTACCAGACAACCGGAACAAGCGCCTGCGGGAAATAGACCCCGGTATGACTTTTCGTCTTCCAGATAAAATCAACCGAAGACATGCTAATATACTGCACCGAATTCACCTGGGCGTCGCCTTCACTCGCCACTACACCCACCTAATCGGCCGTGCGGACAGCCCAAATTGTGAACGCTGCCAAGTGCGCGAAACGATAGCTCACATATTTTGTGACTGGAGCAAAGAAAAATGCTAACTGCAACGTTGGCAAGCATTGGACGAACACCATTAAGTGAAAGCCACATATTGTCAGCAATGAACGACTAAACAGTGTCAAAAAACTGCTACAAAGGCTGTTCTAGACTTTATAAAAAACCACTGCACTAGAAACTAGACTGTAGGGTACTATGCTAAGAGGCTCCTGTACATACGCACCACCTCTTCTTGTCCCCATCATCACCCTTCATCCCTCTTTCCTTCCCCTTTCCCTTATCCCCTGTGTAGAGTAGCAGGCTAGAGCGAACTAGCTCAGGCCTACCTCTCTGCCTTCTAATAAATTCTCACTCACACACACTCTTCGCTTTGCTGATGCTGTTGCTGATGATGATGATTTTACACCATCACGCTTTGTCAAGGGTATAGACGGTTTCAAGGTCACAAGCTTTGTACCAAAAAAATTTTTACAGTCACCTCCATTACCAGCTCCTAACATCGAAACTGAAAGCACGTTCACAAGTTCTTTCAAAGACTAGGAAAGTCTCTCTATAGGTTTTCAGATAAAAAGAACGTTCGTAAAGTTTATATGAATATTTTATCATTTTTATGTAGCTCAAAAGAGCATGTATTGGAATATATTTTGTCAAATAGGGAAACGAAAGTGTGGAAAATGAGCGGGCTTTTTTCCAAAGCTCTTCTTGCCCACCGATGCTGTTATGGCACATCTGCGGACGAAACTGAATGTCATCAGGGGTTAGTGAAAGGGTATATATGTTTTGACAGCTGAGAAAATTGACGCTTCCGCAACGTGATATTACATGTTTCAGTGACGCACATTGCCGGCACTACCTAAAATTTATAATTTGTTTTTTTTTTCGAAGCAATTACGACCTTGGCCACAGCTTAGTTGTGAAACACCTCCTTACATCTGGTTGGTAAGTATTTATGCGCATCTATTTCGAGTTTTCTGCCACGCACAATAGAAATTTTTGTCTCAGAACAGATGGCACTGAAAGCGGCGCAATTATTAGTTTTTTGCAAAAGCAGCTCTTTAACGCTGTTGAGTTGAATTGTGATCCACAGGAACCATATATTTCTAATGTTATAGTGGAATGTTTAGGGCTTCCATTTCTCGTAATGACAACTCCTCTTCATTTCGCTCTGGCTAATACTAATAAACGTTGTCATTTTACATCCTAAAAGCACGGTATTATTAAAAAGAATGCCGTATATTCGAGGACCCGTGGACCCCGTGGTTTTTTGAGTTGTACTTAAATCTCTAGTGCACTGCAGGTATCTAGCTTTTTACCTGCTCTATAATTAATGCAGCCACCACGACCATGATCTGATGCTGCAACGGTCGTGCCAGAATTCAAGCATTACAAACCATAGACCACCATGGGGGGCTTTCTCCTTGGCTAGAGTCACATTGCAATAAATATTTCTAAGGTTTCTGTGCAAACGGTGTAGAAGGGAACAGCCGCAACTTTGTATCAGCCATATCGTTTCTTTTTTTAATGTATTTTTGTCTGGTATTGTTGGGTACGGCGCTTGAGCCAAAAAGAGGAGCGTGATTCCGGGTACCGCGAACGCATCGCTGAGGTGTTCCTTGCCTGCTTAAAGGCCCACTCCGGCGATTTTCGAGGTCAATGGATTTCAATTGGATTCGCTGGGTACTTTCGATTGCACATTTCTATCATTTATGCCAAACCACAGGCTTCAGAGATGCGCTGATTCTTTGGAAATGAATTTTAAAGATTGCCTTGAAAAGTTCACCTTGCTTGCCAGAATCATTGGCAACACTGCCTGCGTGACATTATGTTTGGCTTGTCAACGGAAGTGATGCAGCCGATGGCATCGCTACTTTGACCGCTACAGCGTTTGTTGTGCTGGCCACAAGGCGACGACAGTGGTGTTTGGCACGAGTACAGCACGGGAGAGCTTTCTTCCTTCCTCTGTGGTGTTTGGCCGGTGCTTCGCTAGTCTGGCTTTCACAGTTTTCATACTACGCACCGACGGGACTAGTATACGGCCTCCGGTTCTTACCAAATAGTACGTCATACGCAGACAGGGCGCCTGGTCTGGTTTCAGTTTCAGTTTCGCACCTCCGTGCCTAATAAAAATTGTTTTCGAATTTCCTGGGCATTTCAGCAATTGGTCTCGTGACAAGAGTGTCTCAAAAACATAGAAACACCATTACCTTGGTAAAAATTTGCCGAAGTTGGCATTTAAAGCCGTTTCGGCCCGGGCATTGTCAGTCCAAGCCACCAAGCAAGACGCCCTGCAGGCCGGCCTCACAATCGACCACAATAGGTTTTCGTCGCGACAACGTTTCTCGAAAGAACAGGGGCGTTGCTGCGGTGCCTTTGATGCTTCGGCCCGAGCGTGAGACCAATCGCCCCAACGAAATTGCAAAGCCAGCCAGGAGACACCGTGGTGCCACAGTAACATGGAAGTGTGGTGACTCCGCCCGCTCAAAAAGACGCTGACGTGGGCGGGTGCGGGTGGCCCCGTCGAAAGTGGTGTTTGTCTTGTAATTTAACAGTGTAATTTGGCACCCTTTTTCTCATCAACAGATCGTGGGCCACGGGACTGTTTATAATCAGCTCTCGCAGGCTGCTTCGTGGGCTCATGAAGCTGCTGCTTTTTTATGTAAAGCCTTCGACGAGATCATCACGACGTAGGACGACATCTTCTATATGTTCGTCATGTGGCGAGAAACGCTCGCTTGTAAATACAGTAAAAGAAACCTCTGTAAATATCTTCTGAAGAAGGCGCCTTCCTCCATACAAGATGGGCCAAACGGGTCCTGTGGCAGCGGCCAGCTACCCACGACGAGACCCACCGGACCTGAGCTGCAATGACTGGCAGCAGGCGTGGGATGCTGTCGGACCCCATTCCTAACAGTATCTAGTCGTTTTAGTTCCCACATGTATTGTACGATTACACTACTCTTTCACTGACACCCCAAAAACGAGAGGGTTTTTCAGCCAGCGCCTACTTCGATTCCGAGAGGAACTTAAACGATGGCAGTGGCGTACCAGCAAAGTGTTGGTGAATTAGGGCACCATAACACTCACACTGCTGCTGTCCCGCATCACGGAGAACGTCATGGCTTCCGACTTGTCAGAACGGTGCGGCCTTCTTAGCAGAGGAAATGAAGTCGGCATAGACTCGCCAAGAAGTGCTGGGTGTTCCCTTCTACACACTCTTCGAAAGGAAATCTACTTTTCCTGTTCGTGCTAATATTTTCTTGCTGTTGCATGGTGGAAGCACTTTTATTGACGATTTCCTTTTTTTCTTGAAGTCTTTGTTGCCATCCCGTCTTCTTCGTTACTTCGTACAGAACGAAAACGATGTTCCACTTCGCCCTTTTCCCTCTTCGCCACCCGCTTACTTTTGTAGCTGCGCTCATATTGGGCATTATAACTTACCTACTAGCTTTCCCAGCGTCCATTTCCGGTTATCGTGGCTTCCGCAAACGGAATTTTTCTGTATCTCACATTTCACGCAATCTATTTTTTTACGTCCGTGTTGAAGACAGGGGGATTTAATTTAAGCTCATCCCAATGGAGGACTATCTTCTCATTCTATTGAGAGCACGCCTGCTCTGAGGGTGAATATCGGTGTGGCCTAGTAGGTTCAAGACGGAAATTGAAATGTATGGCGGTAATAAATATGTTCTGACATTTTTGAAAATTGTAGGACACCTAGCAGTCTTACGCTGGCTTTTAGATTATTTCATTACACTTAACTTTTTGGTTACCGGCCTTGTGTATTCATAATAAAAGAAAGCATGTTTAGTCCCAGATGGAACTCGCAATTTCCTGAAAACCTGAAAGAAGATTATCTTGTTTTATTTTCATTTTTGTCTGCTTGCTTTATAACAAAATAGTCATGGCAGAAATATTGATTTTGAAATATTGGTACGCAAAACCTGCAGCAACCCTGATTCATTGACCTACTATGGCTGCCTTCGAATTTCACCTGGTGTGTTCTTCGTTTAGCCACGCAAATTGCTAAAGTTGAATTTTATAGATTTTTTTATTAATGCAAGCACCGCAAACAGTAAGTGAACGTGTTACCAGCGTGCCTCAGCCCACCTCAAAAGGTATGTAAGGCTTTCGCAATCGAATATTATGTCAACATCTCATAGTCTTGCTTTGAAATGTTCAAGTTTATCTGTTCTTATTTGATGTGCTATGTACAAAATGATTGGATCTCATGTCATATACTGCATTAGGAGGTTTCAAAGATAGTAGTTGTCACGGGGACCTCCTATAATTATTGGGCCAAGGAAAAGTATTTGTGTACGCTCTTCACATTATTATCTCAAAATGAGGAGCCATGCACTCATACAAAGTGCGTACATCGCATTCAACACGGGGTTGCTAAACGACTGTGCAAAATAAGGGACAGTGGCCGTACATTTTGTCACATCGGTATGTGGAAAACATGACAATTTTTTAAACCCAGGCAGTCACAGGAGCCGATGTTTCAACGAGTAAACCCGTCTTCCTCAGGGATTAAGACGGCAAGCTTGCTTGTCAAAAGGTCGACTCCAGACACCTCGTGTTCACAAATTTTTCGTCCCTTCAAACTTCCATCTTCAACCAAACTTCAGCATTTTTTCGTTATTTGGAAGCTTTATATGAACACCTAAAAACTTGGGATCACTCACTAACCCCAATCACAAATGGTGACAATATCTTCTTTCCCTGAATATTACGTAAACTCCACCCTCCTCCGTTTCCTACAATATGTTCTCACATGTAACTGGCACCGAAAAAGAGGAGGCTTAAAAAATGGAGTGTGGGTTATTTGAGGGGGTTATAGGCAAAATTTTTAGAGCTAAATTTTAGGGATGCGGATTGTATGCACGAGTTGGTTATGTGCGAGAAAATAGACCATTTGTGTGGGGGCTGTTGCAAATGCGTCATATGGAGCGGCGGTAATTTAAAAGGCAGCCGACAAAAACAAAATAAATAAATACAGAAAAGCTTTTTTTTTCGTACTCTAGACTGGTTCACATTTACACCTTTCCTATCTTTCCTATTCCTTTATTCCTTTCTTTTTTTTCTTTTTTTACTTCTTTTCTTTCTTTACTTCCTTCTTTTTTCTTTCCTTTTATACTCTGCAACAGCAAGTGATCGGTAGTGCTTTTAGAACATAAATCTACGGCAGCGAGTGCGAATGTAATCCCAAAGCGCCTCTAGAGGTGAGAGAACTGTGACGACGACGACCGCGCAGTCTCGGCCGTATACGGCAGGCAAAGCGTTCTTTTATAGTAGGTTTTGTATTCTGTAGTCGTGTTCGATATTCCTCTGCACGTGCAGGCAGTCACATGTACTATGGGACGACATGGCACGCCATTTATTTTCATTGCGACGTTTGTTTTCTTCTTTTTTTGCGGCGCGTAAATCATTTGTTTCCTGGTATACGACATGGTGAACATGTGCGCGGGGACAAAAACGACGAAGTGTGTTGTTCAATCACGCAGATTGTTTGCATTCTTTTGGCTATTAATGCTTGACTGTTGACTAGTAAACATAGAGGTGGGCTTGGGCTGAATAAACAAGCCTAATTTGGTTTTATATAAATGCGCTTTGCGCAAAATATCCCGTGGTGCTACCATCGTACGGTACGAAATGGTGATGAAGAGAAATAGAGGTAGAACAGCAGAAATTATTAATTTTATGGTTGTTAAAATGCTAGATATACAACTTAAAGCGACAACGAAGCGGTTTCGCATTCGCGAATTCATTGCGAATTCGGTATCTCCGACCTCTTACAAGCCTACGAAGCTTTCTTTTTTGTAAAGAATGACGAAAGTTTTTATTGCGACAAATAGTGTTCAGTTGTGAAAGCTAAGTTGGCTGAAGCTCAGTTGTGAGTGGTGTTATTAGAGAGTTCTAAATACTTTTGTGACGAGGCAAGGTACATACCAGTTATATCAAAATTGAATGGCTTCGCCACTTACGTCACATGAGACTCACATCTTTTCCTAGCCGCACACACGTCAACATAGAGAACGAGACACGTGTTAAAAAGTGCACTCCTTGATATACCTGTTAAAAACAGGGAAAGGTGTACACTGACCGGGGTCGGCATACGCAGTGTGATGTACCCGAAACAACCCACAGATTTCACTGCATTGTACTGCACTGAATTGGCAAGCACGAGTATAGAGAAGTCTGATATGCAAGTGCAACAGCGCTATATTCAAAAGTATGCTGAACTGACCCGACGTCACCTTTTTTCTGAATACCGACTTCACAGTTCCACTTCGGGCTCTCAGCACCAGCAGCAAATTGGAACGGGTAGCTTAGCAAAACGAACTTTGATTTTCATTTTTGTGCTTTCGTTTGCAGGTAATGTCGAACTTCTTCGTATCACCGCCTTACAAAAACAACAAGAAATTTTGTATCAAAACTTTTCTCACCCCAGCTCGAAGAACTCTAATTTAAATGTTCCATCTCTTTTTCCACTGAAAAATATTTCTCGAAACAGCGAACATTGCTGCTTAGAATCGAAATAATGTATAAAAAAGCAAAATACAAGTTCGTGTGTATGTATTAGCGTAGGGTGGGTAAAATGCGAAAAATATTTGAAAAAAAAAGTGAATACTACATTCTATTTCACTATATACTAATAAATGTTACAGCATAAACTTTCGTTTAAGTACGACGTATGTGCTGAATAAATAAGTCCGTGTTGCCAGAGTTCATAGGGGTGTTTAAAAAATAAAACAAATGTGTCAGATGTCTCATTTTGCCCAAACCTGTGGGACAAAACGAGTCACAGCATGGGGCAAATCGAGACAGTGCGAAAAAAATTAATTCCTTCAGATTTTGCAGTAGAAGCAGCTGAAATTCACTCCGTAGACCCCCCGCGCAGTCTTTATGAGCCCACTTCTTGCACTCACTGGAGTGAATCCAGACAGAACCCGCCGATATGTTGCTCCAAATCTCCTAGCAGATCAACCAACCCAGTTTAGCATTGTGCTATTGGCGTCTTTTGTAGAATTTTTCCACTCAATTAGAATAATAAATGATTGAAGGCGAGATATGTCGTGACACATTTTCTTCACCTTTGTTGCTGTTTTGATGCAGAACTGCTCGGGCATCTCGTGGCTCTCGACTTCATCAGCCGGGTTTTGTGAAACGATGAAATTAAAATTTTCTATCACATGCCCCACCCTACGATGTCTTTTATTATCATGTTCTAAGCTTTTTAGTCATAAAGAAACATAAATAGACGGCTTTTTTATTGTTAAAGATCAACTGTATATTTTATTTGTAAATGATTTCTGAATCACCAAAAAAGATTACTGTTCAGAAAAACTTAGGTTTTTCTCGTTCTTGATATTGTTCAGCTTACATGAATGAAATGTTTCGTGCAAGAGCACTACGTATATTCCTGTGATTTCGACGCTTTAGAGTACTCACTTCAGTAAGGTTATCGGCAATAATTTCAGTTAAATTTCAGCTATTATTGGATGAGAATACTTTAAGATGACCGTTTTCTTGTTAATTTTGTTGAATCTAATAACGTACGAGCATGTTGAACAACCCCAGGTAACATCAACCTCGGAAAGAGATTTCAGAAATAAGGTCTGAATCATAAAAAAAACATCGGGTCCAACTTTCGTGGGCATATTTAACGCATAATCCGCCATTGCGCCCCAGTGTTGTTCTCGTAGTCCTCGTAAAGCGTAGCCAAGCTAAAGGAACATCATTAAATACGGATCACGGTATTGTACATCCGCTGGGACCACGACTATGAGAAAGCTATGTCGCATCCGCTGCCATCCAAGCCAAAATTTCATGTCAGAGTGAGTCGTGAACTTTGGTAAATATACACGTGCATTATCGCTTTTCATTTTTCTTTAGTACAGCTATTTTTACCTCTGTATAATTTACCGCAAATATATATGCTTTGTGACATTTATTTTTTCATTTTGCATGCACGCTGTTCACGATATCTTTACTCAGGCGAATATTAGCGACTCATTTCGTTCCATTTCTTCAACTTTTTTTGCGAGGGTTGATGAATCGTGTTGGGTCTTCCTTGTTATCCATTGCATGCCTCACGAATCACACGAGAGTCCGTTGTTTTTATCGAGCTGAGTAGAGAATCCACCCACGTGAGCTGATGCTTAAAAGTTGAAAAGGGGCTTACCATCTTACATGTAAACAGCGTTAAGTGTGGGTACATCAATAATTGAAGCTTAGCCAGACTTCTTTCACCCGGGAGCTCGATACCGCGAACGTGCTCGTATTGCGATCATCACCAAGAAGACCGTTGCACTTCAGTACCAAGCTCGGTGAAGTCGATTAACGACTTTTGTCTTGTGCATTAAAGATGCTTCAGTAATGAGCCCTCTGTCCATACCAATCGGTTTTCTGAAGAAACAGCGTTTCTTTAGAAGCTGTTTTCTTTCTGGCTGGATAAACCCTGTGAAGAAAGCTTCTTTGAAGCTTATAAACCACGATAAAATGTTAAGCCTACAATAAAGACATATATAAGGGTCCAATAAGGACAATAGGACAATGCTCATTCTACTTGCTTTCAACCTTAGGGACCTCCATTGTTCATACACTTTATTAAGGCTATGAATTTATTGTCTCTCGTTCACTAGCTTTTAAACATACACCAAAGGATGCTATAAACGTAGTGTTTCAAGTAGCATAAATAAAATGTCATTGTAGACAATATGAAGCGCTTTTTAACTTGATGAATGGGGAGAATTCGGGGCTGCTCAGTGTGATAACGTAGCGAGAGCTCTAGACTAGTGCAAGCGTCAAAAAACCTAACCTGCATGCTTTCACCAGCACCTTTAAGAAATTCGGCCGCTTTTTTTTGTGTGTGTGTGTGTGTGTGTGTGTGTGTGTGTGTGTGTGTGTGTGTGTGTGTGTGTGTGTGTGTGTGTGTGTGTGTGTGTGTGTGTGTGTGTGTGTGTGTGTGTGTGTGTGTGTGTGTGTGTGTGTGTGTGTGTGTGTGTGTGTGTGTGTGTGTGTGTGTGTGTGTGTGTGTGTGTGTGTGTGTGTGTGTGTGTGTGTGTGTGTGTGTGTGTGTGTGTGTGTGTGTGTGTGTGTGTGTGTGTGTGTGTGTGTGTGTGTGTGTGTGTGTGTGTGTGTGTGTGTGTGTGTGTGTGTGTGTGTGTGTGTGTGTGTGTGTGTGTGTGTGTGTGTGTGTGTGTGTGTGTGTGTGTGTGTGTGTGTGTGTGTGTGTGCACGCGCGCGCGCGCTCCAGTGCTTTCATGATAGCACCAGCTGCTTTTTCCCGCTTAATATACTAATAAAAGCTGTACATTAAGCCATAAATTGGAACACAAACTTTGCAAGAGCAGTACTCTTCCACAGCACATGAGTCACCAATATGCATTATAGTTGGAGCACGACTCCACGTAAGTGAATGAGTTCACCTGTGCACGTACACCCATGCGCAAACGTGCACGAACCATGGGAGTATGAGCGGAAATCACTGTTTACTCTTTGTAGTAGCAAGCCATTTGCTGCCGAAAGCATTGCTTCGACCGAATGGCTTTGGAGCACATCACTCTCGCGCATTCACTGCCAAGTGTTCTTGGCAGTGAATGCCTGCCCACAAGATGGCGCCGGCGAAAATGGGGTATACGCACGGCATTGGCTCGTATACTTTTGCTCACAGGTGCGCGATCTTCATGACTTAATATACAAAGGAAAGCGCACAAAATATAGATATATACGCATACTATCATCACAAGATTACAACTCTGAACACATAGTCAAGTAATCGGCTGATAAATAGCAGGAATCACTACGCAATTAGAAATAAAGGGTGTTTCAGTTACATTCATGGGAAACCTGGAGATGGGCAAAGCGTCCGGTGTTTTCCAAAGCAAGGTCATTACACTTTATTGCTCTACTCGCCACGGCTGGCCTAACGCACCATCACTTTGCAGATATATTTCAAGAAGTGGTGTTTCAAATAGATTATGCTACCGTAGAGAGGCACGTTTGTGTGTCTCCTTTTATATTAAGATCATTTTATGCGAGAAACTTGAGCCCCTCGGTAAACTTCGTCTGGAATCTTGAGACCGCCGCTAATACAAACAATGTTTTAGACTTCAACAACGAACTTCTACCTCGTGATGTGCATAGTGTGAACCAGTGGCGAGCCATGGGAGTAATTTATTTTTTGTGGAGAACACCCGTTTATGGTGGACCGTGACGACATCGCACGTCGACATCACGACGGTTTGACAGTTCGACAAGCCAAAACCCTCAGGTGCCTTGGTGTTAATAATATTAAGGTTACGCATTTTGCTTTGAATATGAGTTGAACCTTAGCATTATCTTGAAATGTTTGTTCTGTTACAGAAACTTCTTCCAGGTGACAAGTGGTCTTCTATGCTGTAGGCACGCTTCTGGCCATGGACGAAGAATTTTCTTTAAAGTGAATCGTATTATCGTAGTAGCATCCCATCTGCACGACTTCCATGGTTTTGCAGGGTGCAGTAGAAGCCAACTGAGCGTGGCTCTATGCCTCCCCGAAACTTCTGCATTTGCTATTCGCCTTAAAGGATGCCATCAAGCCATCTGGAAAGGTGAATGTTCGTGAACGTCACTTTTGCGACGGACAGTGGAGCTTCGAGCCCACGTGAGGTTTCCCCGATCCCTGAGTGCACGCCGACCGATGGGAAATTGAGAAAAGAAGTGAACCCTTAACAAATCATTACTTCGTAGTCTCTTGCGTCTTTTACATCGAGGTGCTTTCAGCTTCGAAAGGAAGTGTAATAACTATGCTGCGCTATGATTGTCTAGTTTTGAAGGTGATTCCTCTGACATTCTTTCCATGTGATTCTTTTTTATTCAAATGCATGCACATAAAAATATTGCCCACAATATTTGCTATATTCTAAGCCTAAAGCAAGATCATAAAATATCGCTTTGTTGCGGCCAGAGGCGAAGGACAAAATATATAGAAAGTGTGAATCCCTACGTCTAATGGTTATTTTCTACGTGTAATGCTTATCTTGTTTATGTTTACGGTTGAAATGGGCATCAATATTCTTATAGCTCCCTGCCCTTGAAGGTATGGTTTCCTCAGTTTGGGTACCCTAACAATTGCGGGCATTTTCATTCTGAGGTCAATTCATGTGTCCTTCGCTTTTGAAACTCATTTTCCATTCCGTAATTATGACGTCTGACATGCAAGACAATGTTTTATTGTCACGCACCTGCGATGCATTGTTTTGCTGTTGAATGCAAAATCGTCACGCGATAAACCCGCAGTTGCCGAACGCAACAAAAAATTAAAAGTAGAGACGGTATGCGGGCGCATATACACTTTTTGCCCTTCAATGAACAGGACTGAAGTAGAATGCACTCACTCTTCAACCCTTCGCGTTTCATTAGGACAAACTGTACGTTCGTAGAAATGAAGCAACCCTAATATATATGTCGAGAATGTGTGTCCTCAAAGTATGCTTCGCTATATCCGAAGGAACAAAAAAAAAACGTTACTTTTTGTTGGCAAATGCAAAGCAGCGCAACTTGATGGCTACGAAAATAAAACCCACAAAAAGAATAAGGAACGCCCTCAGAAAGGAAGTGATTTCGTTCCGTCTCACAAATTAACGCGAAATGTCCATCAGCATATGAGAAAAGTGTTTCTTATTCTGTCGCTACAGCACATTCAAAGCTCCATTTCACTTCGATGATTTCTGAAGGCTGGTTCAAAAAACGAATAAAAAAACAAGCCCGGGTGTCTCAAAGGAATGCCATTAAGGTTCATTTCTTTCACGCGTGCGTAGTTATATCTATTCCTCAATGACGTTTTCTTTTCTTCGTTTTCAGAAACTACACATATGCATTGCAGACCAGCCCAGGAATGCAGATACATGATCTTTAATTTTATTATAAGTTTCTCTCCTTCTGCCTCATCGTGGTATATTCAGAGATTAAGCACTTGAGTGTTTTTTTTATTTTGAGTAGCAGCGGAAATTCCTCCGACTTTATTGAAAGAATGGCACGAAGTTTCAGAAAAGCAGTCGATCGTAAAACTATACGCAGCAGAATTCGTGGGTGCTTCGTTTGGCAAATTGATTTCATTGCCCGGACCAAACGGTTCTCTAAATAATTTGCAGCTCGAATACATGAATTCTAACGGTGCTTACTGATATTGTTGCTTGCACCATTATTGGCTTTTATAGGTGTGAAAAGAGTAATTTAGGAAGGTATTCGGGCAGTTTATAACAGATCTGAGTTAAAAAAAAGAGAACAAAAGACGTACGTAGATGTGAAATTGCCAAGAAACTGGGCCGAAGTGCCAAAGAACGTGTTGTGCCACTATTGGTAGAGTGGTATGACGTATAGTTGCAATAGTGTAATAGCTAGGCTTAATCTGGAGATAATTATTTTTGCTCTTCGTATGTTTCCAGTTCACTGTATCTTGTGATGTCTAAGCCTATAATATACAGATGTTAATGTTATTTGTGGTAATATGCGGACCCACAAGCCACTAATTGTGAAGGATCAGCAGGGTAAGGGTAAACGGGCACGCACTGTAAACGACGAGCACTATAATGTCGTTGTACAGAGAAAAAGAAAAATTTTAAAACTGAAATGAATGCGCTGAGCATTGCTATTTTTCATAGACTGACAGAGTTTCGCAGCAGTGGAAAATAAACTGAGACCTTACAACAAAAACATGATTTGTTGCGTTTCTTAGCGTTCGTCGGTGCACCAATGTTAGGACTTATGGATTATTTTTGTACTAGCAGACAAAAAATGAATATAGTCTTATACTCAATCCAGTGGCATTCACGTGAACGCTCAAACTAGCAATCAAACGCCACGGATTAACAAATGCGAGAATGGTTTGTTCGCTTGTGCCTCATAGTTCCTTATAAAAACGTACACAAGCATTGAAAGATGTTGTTTTAATAAAAACACAGAGTTCATGTCAAGATACAGCTGCATTTCTGTGAATGTGTTGAAGAAAAAAGAAGGTGATAAAATATTTTTGAAACGACCAGTGGCCGAGTGCGATATATTTTATGAAAAAATAACGAATTTATCAATCAGTGTATTTTAAATTTCGAAAATCAAATTTTTTTCTAAGGAAGTTTCACCCACCTTCCCCTTAAAACCCGAGGCATCGAATTATAATGCGCTATTGGCGCTTATTGGTGCCAAATATTACAACAAACAAGTTGTTGGAAGCGCCTTAATGGGAAGAAATTCAAGCTGTAAACATGCCAAGTGCTGCAGATATTGTTGTGCTTTTTTTTAATATACACCAACTAAACTTTCTATAGGGCTGTATAAGATGACTCTTCGGTCCCAAAGAGAACTTGAATACAGGACACTAATGTAATACCCAAATACTGCTACGGCCACTGGTTGTGACAGCACGTGTGGCGCTATTTTGACATTTGAGAATGTTTCACAATACTATTCGACGCGGAGCACTTCTATAGAACAGGTCATATGAAATGTCTGTCAAATCAGTTAAACGTTGGTTCCTTTGTGTACTTCATTCCAACGATATGCATCTTTTTAAAAGTGGCGTCACATTACTTCGCAGAATACTGCGTTTCCGGTCCAATACGAGATTTCAATTTTTTCCCCTTACCCGTCTATTTGCGTTTCCGCGCCTCTGTGAGCAATTCTTTTACACGTACCTGCATCGCGATTTCCCGCACACGCTCCTGTACACTTTTGGTCGCGTTGGTCGATGAAAACTGCTTTGCATATTGTAACCATTCAATGAACGCGAAATCCGGAAGCGCATTTTTTCTCGGCAATTCATTCCAGAGAAACGAAGCGGTTTTTGTACTTTAAAATAGGTCGCCGCCGAGGAAGACCTCTCCGGGTGTGTGTCGCTGACGCCGAGTTTTCTCTGATAATTTGTTTTTTTTGCGCTAGATATATGTCGTTGCCTGCTTTATTGTTAGCTTTAATTCAACGTCAGCAATTCTCACACAAATTTTCCCATTTGCTACCTCAAAAGTGGGCGTTTTTAATGGACATCGTCATCTCATCAAGAACATATACGCTCCATGCGATGCACACAACTGAAGCGTGTGAGCAGCCGTATATATATATATATATATATATATATATATATATATATATATATATATATATATATATATATATATATATATATATATATATATATATATATATATATATATATATATATATATAAAGAAAAAATATTAATAAATAAATATTTCGATAAAGACAGGGATGTTAACCAGAAGAAAATTTCTCATTTGCTACCCAGCACTTGGGAAAGAGAAGGGGGATAAAAAGGTAAGAAGAAGAAGGGAAAAAGGAAAGAAGAATGATTATAGAAAAAAAAAGGAATCGCGCACACACTCGAGCCCAGGAGTGTCACAGTCGTTTCGCGAGTGCGCTTGTCCGCACAAACTTCAGCAGCGCCTGCGTCACTTTCTGGCCGGAAGCGCGAACGTTGCGCCAGTTCCGAATTCGGAGCCAGCTGTAATCGTAGGAGCGCGCGGAGTGGATGGGTGCAGGGCAAAGGGGCGGCCGCCCACCCCCTTAGTCACTTAAGAAGGGGGAACGCAAAATATGCCCTATACGTTGACGTAGCACATAGGGAGATGGGACCGCTGCGGAGCGCCTTTTTCACGCTGATTGGGAACCCTGCTCACGCCTATCGCTATAATATCCAAATAACGTGCATCATGAACGACTGCTAAAGGCGTGGTATAGTTGTGACGACTGCGAAGTACCAAAGCAGAACAAAAGCGCGATTTTCAAGCTTCACGTTTCTGTGCCGGAAAATCACCTTCTAAAATCCTTGCAACAATGGCACTGCTTCTTTGTGTCCTCCCCTCCGTTTTCCTCTGCAAAGTGAGCCTGTTTGCCCTGAGAAGTTCAGTGGGGAGACCGACATGCGTCTTAGATCCTGCATCTGCGTATGAGTGTAACAAGCGGCGAGCAACACTCCCCATCGTAGCGTATAGAAGACTATACGGAATGAACGGAGGCTGCTGCCATGGAAGGAAACTAGGCCTCCGAGGAACAAAGAAAAGAGGTTGGAAAGAAGAAGCTATGGTTCATTATTTTTGACGCACTTGCTCTTTCCCCTTTTTTGTCCCAATGTTTTTCTTATCTTTCTTCAAAAAAATCCAGAGAAGGTGGTTTGAAAATAAATTGGGTCTTGCAATATTTCTTTACAGCTTAAATGTAGCGCGAAAAAAGGCGAGCAAGGAAAAAAAAAGTGAACACCACAAGCGCTTACTCACAACTGAAAATTTTACTGCTTGGACCGAAATCATATAACATCTAAACTTGACGATCTACTATATCTCGCGCATGCGCAATGAGGACAAAACAAAAATCGCGAAACAAAAGACAAGAACACAGCTCCCGCACCCGCTCTTCATCAGTCTACCCCCTTTTTCTTGAGTACTGTGACTCCCGATAAGGCCAAAGAAGGATTGTTAACGCACGTATGAGCTCTCGCGCTAATATGGAAGGCCTCGGCAAGTTCTCGTGTCGTGCGATCAAGGTGTTCAAACAAGATATCGGACGTTGAAGATTGCACATCGCACTGGCACTCAGCGCAATGCGTGGCCAACGTTGTCTATTGCATCCCTCTGTGGTGTGATGGTGCAACGTCGGCCAGGCAGGCCGATGTTTGAACATACGTCTTAGGAGAACATCAGTCTTTCTTTTGATTGATTGATTTGTGAGGTTTCACGTCCCAAAACCACCATATGATTATGAGAGACGCCGTAGTGGAGGGCTCCGGAAATTTCGACCACCTGGGGTTCTTTAACGTGCACCCAAATCTGAGTACACGGGCCTACAACATTTCCGCCTCCATCGGAAATGCAGCCGCCACAGCCGGGATTTGATCCCGCGACCTGCGGGTCAGCAGCCGAATCAGTCTTTCTTTTCGGGGAAGACGCCTCACTCACCTGGCACCTTTTTTTTGGGGGGATGCTTGAATGCAGATATTTTGGTCTGTCTGTCTTTCTGTCTGTCTTTCTGTTTGTCTGTGTGCCACGCAATTCAGCAACCTGGCAAAAGTTTACGACCTTGCTTGACGTCTCGCCATCTTGATCTGGTGGCTGCGTTCATACTTGCTAACGTTGTCGATCAAAAATCAACTATCACGCATAACTGAGGCGCTACATAAATACGTATTAGGTGGTGTGTTTCTTTACTGAACATTCACAGATACATAACTATAAAACCCCAGTGTTTTTTCACGCTGCGCGGAAAATTCGGCATTATGCACACAAAAATATAAACGGTGTTTCCTACGCTTCGCTAAGAGATATGGTGCTGCCACCTCTCACTCTGTGCTCTACATAAGCTTCCGTTTCCTAACATTATTGCCAGATGCCATTAATACCTTACGGAGTAGGCCTCCAAGCAGAATAATATCTTTTTTTGACGACATTTACCGTGAAGCGCGCAAACAAGCGGTTCTTTTTGTATATATATATATATATATATATATATATATATATATATATATATATATATATATATATATATATATATATATATATATATATATATATATATATATATATGTGTGTGTGTGTGTGTGTGTGTGTGTGTGTGTGTGTGTGTGTGTGTGTGTGTGTGTGAGATATAACAGACAGTAATGCCAAGGAATGTACAGGGGAAGTTATTAGAACCAATGGAATGTAAATAAGAATAAAGAAAAGTGGATAAAAAAATAACCAGCCGTGAGCAGGAATCGAACCTTCAAAGGTCGTAGAAAATAATATATATATATATATATATATATATATATATATATATATATATATATAATATAAGGGAGAGAAGTGTATACCTAAGGGCTTGTATTTCCGTGTTTTAACACAATATTAATGAGATATAGCAGACAGTAATGCCAAGGAATGTACAGGGGAAGTTATTAGAATCAATGGAACATTCCATTGGTTCTAATAACTTCCCCTGTACATTCCTTGGCATTACTGTCTGCTATATCTCTTATATATATATATATATATATATATATATATATATATATATATATATATATATATATATATATATATATATATATATATATATA
This sequence comes from Rhipicephalus microplus, assembly GCF_043290135.1. Lineage (NCBI taxonomy): Eukaryota > Metazoa > Arthropoda > Arachnida > Ixodida > Ixodidae > Rhipicephalus > Rhipicephalus microplus. The sequence continues at coordinate 34,819,000 of NC_134702.1, read as the reverse complement.
TATAAGGGAAAGAAGTGGCCCCTCTATTTCTACGACGAAACGTTGACGGGGCGCCGAGTAGTTAAAGGCTTGAAACTTCCTAAGAAGCCCGTATACCTAGGGCTCGTTTTTCCGTGTTTTTACACAATAATGATGAGTTCTAACAGACAATAATGCCAAGGAAAGTATAGGGGAATATATTAGACCAAATAGTAAAGTAAATATGAAGAAAAGTGGGTGAAAAGATCACTTGCCGTGGGCAGGATCCGAGTCCGGATCCTGCCCAGGGCAAGTTAATGAGCGTTTGAGCTCATTTTAACGATTTATTTTGCAAGCTTTCTTGAGAAGAAAAAAAAAGAAACAACTGCATAACCGAACCAATACCGTAGCAATATTTTGGAAGATTTTTTTCTAATAATACCGAAAAAAAATGTTAGCAGCTTTCTTGTTTCACCGTAGCGACCAAACGAAAAGTGTGCTTACCTGTCGTTCGCCGGGAAGCGCAAAAATATCACCATGTCTTCTTGCCTGAGTTGTAGCACCCCCAACAGCACACGCAACTCGCCTTGCGTCCCTTTCTTAGTTTCTCTTACATTTTCAGCACGTACACATCCACAATCACCACAGTTTTTCCTTTCATATTACACTAAATATGTTCTACATGTGCAAACAGCGAAAGGGGCGGGAAGAGACGAACAAAGTGGCAACAGAAGAGATAACAAGGAAAGCGCCACCCATCGGCGCAACGAATCGGACGGCTACTAATAGCATGTGAAAAAATATGAATCTAGCCACGAAAACGTTTAATTTGTACAAACAGTGGAATGACCTCACTTTATTACTACGCCGGTTACGAAATTAAAGCCACATACAGAAAAGTTGCTAAATTTTCGCTTAATTGCCAGAATTATTTTCTTCCATTACTGAAGAGCCGAAGTGTCCGGGCACTATCCGAGGTTTCATCTACTCTGCAGATGACGCCACCGCACACAGTTTCATATTTCTATCTGCTCATCGCTGCTGATCCCATCAGTTTGAATATTCTACTAGGGAGTACGTCACTTGCCAGGCCGCTCAACAGGCTTCCAAAACAACGCCAAGTGGTGCCGCTGGTCTTATCGAGACTGGAAAAATGCATGGGGGCTTACTTTCGCGACCACCCTGCCACGCACGCGCAGAAATGCAGGTTTGAATCTGTGGCGCGTCACAATCAAACATTTCGGCATTTTATCGCAGAGCGAGCTATCAACAACCTCGGCTGCACAAATACGTTGCTACGTGTTCACAAAGAGCAGAAAAGGGGACATGTAAATGCGTCTACTCCAGTTTGTTGCTCAATATTCAGTGCAAGTTCCCGGCCCTTTAACCTAAAAGAATGCTCAGGGAAGGCAAATAAATAATAATAATAATAATAAAAAACACTAGTAGGCACCTTGTCGTCGCGACATCCAAGCATGCAGTTGGCGTGAGTAAACTCACTTTCCAAGCAAATGTGGATGAGTTCCCATCAGTGCTGACAGTAACACGATAGACTCAGGTTCTGCAAGGCTTATGACTACGGCAGCCGATAAGAAAAAAACATCATTTAGTTTTCTCGTCAACGGCGTAAGCCTTTTTTCTTCACGCCTTAACGTGCTACAGCCTTGCCGTAACACTTGTGTATTGTATTACAGAAACGTGGGTGTTTTTCTTCGTTTTAGACAGGATTGATGTTGATGCAATGTGTCGTCCTTTCTTTCGCGAGGGAGAAAGTGCGCTTGCATCACACGTTGCTTGTGGGGCAAAGTAGGAAACATAACATAATAACTAGGTGACAACGGGTGGGGGGGGGGGGGAGGTAGCAAGAGGTAGACAAATGACTACAAGCTGTTCATCAACTCTAAAAGGTACGAGGAGAACTTGCAACCATGCGTACTAGAAAGGACACGGCACCTGCACTCGTCAGCACTTTTTTAGGGCATACAGCGTGATCGATGTTCCACTGGCACGAGCGGTCCCTTTTTTCTTTATTCTTTATTCAGAAATAACCTGCTTTGCCCAAAGGCGTGTAAGCGGGGGGGGGGGGGTTACAGCTTTGAAAAAACAGCTTTGAGAAAACAGCTTTAAAAAAAACAGCTTACAGCTTTTCTATTTTGTATGAATTACTTCTAGACGTTTCCTCGCCTTTGATAACCCGCTTCATAAACTGTTGGTAGCTCTTGCTCATCTAGAACTCTCCTTTCATCAAAAAGTTCCGTACTTTTGAAATAAACGCTGAAATAAACAATTTTAGACAACAAGAAGTCATAAAACGACCATGGTTATCGTGGGATAAGGACTTGAAACGTGAAAAGGGGGGTGATGGGGATTGATATACCGACAGGGAGAGATAAAAACTACCTACGAGTAAAGCTGACGCTTATTTTTACACAATATAGTATTAGATCTTTCGTAGCTAATTGAAAAAAAAGTTTAAAATACTGGTCGCCGTTTAAGGAGGCACAGCTGAGAGAGTACAAACTGTTCTGAACTCTTCGGGAAAGCGGCTTATAACCAGCTTTATCTGAAGAAGAACAATTGCGGGCAATGTGCCCACAGTCACGGATCACTGAACATTGGATTTAAATATGAGAAGCGTTAAAATCAGTTACCAATACTGCTCGATTTCGAGGCAAAGAACATGTATGTCACAATGCCGCCGTGTTGTAATAGTGCATTGACCAGGCCAGTGGCCAGGTAGCCAGGAGTTTCTTTCCGGGTCCAGGGAGTGGGGGGGGGGGGGGGGACTTGTTGGAGGTTTGAACATTTTGACAAAATACGATAATTTTTTTTTCGTTAAAACACCCTTCTTTCATTACAATTTCCCAGGAGCGGCACCTAGGGCAGGCCCCATCTACGGGCCTGGCGTTGTCATAATAAGTGCACGTGCAGTGAAAGAAGGGTGCTCGAGTGAAGCTGTTCGGATTTTTCTATCTCTTCTTCTTCAGTATTCATAAGGCTTGATCGCGTATATATATATATATATATATATATATATATATATATATATATATATATATATATATATATATATATATATATATATGCTTTTCCTTAGAAGGGGGAACATTCCATGCCTCGATAAAGGAACTTTCTTCATTACTCTAATGAAGGCAACGCACGAGTGATTGCCGTGTTAAATACATATATAATAAACCAAAGACAATGTATTAGTAGCAGAATATGACCCGCGCACTATCGCAAATTCTTTTTTTCTCTCACCGCTGGCAAATGGTGACACACAATATTGCAGCGGTAAAAGAAAATCAATAACAGAAAAAATAATGAATAAAAATTTTGCGAAACATATTAGTTCGCGATGAGCCATCTTGATGGCAAGAATATTTCATTCTTGACAAAATTCACGAATTAATGTGAAACGTGACGTAACGAAATCAATCTCCTTTGGTTGCGGCAACTTGTGAATAAGGATTTTAGTCATGGGATATGCGCGAACTAGCCTACTCACGGAATATTAAAAAAACAAAGTGAGGATGCTTGGCGCGAAGGAAACGTCAAGATTTACAGCAGTTGAGGCAGCTTCAATTCGCTAGTTACAACGTAATCTTGTCACTAAAGTGATGCCTATGTCTCGCCACCTTGATGACAACCTTACCTCACCGAGATAAGGTTGTCATTAGACTGGCCAGACCACACGATCATGTCACTCACTTTGATGCTCTCCCTCCTGTTAACAGACACGCTATGCTAATCAGCAATTGCCTGCTAATGCACACTTTCACGGATTAGGATCAACCAGCGTTGCCTCATCACATCTGTAGTTAAAGCAGCATGTGCAAGCTGCTGAGTCAACACTAGCCCACAGGCTTGGTGAACGACGTCGCAATTGAGGCATTGCAAACACCCATGAATGTTCCACTCCTCTCATAAGAACTACATTAACGAGCACGCGTTAAGCCAATGGGGAATAATTAAGGGGTAAATTCTGACAACAACCTTGAGCATTTTTTTGTCAGAACGGCCAAAGGAACAGGAATATAAACGATGCACCGCAGAAAGTCTAGGCTATCCGGACATATATATATATATATATATATATATATATATATATATATATATATATATATATATATATATATATATATATATATATATATATATATATATATATATATATATATATATATACGAGATCAATGCTTACCTAGAGTAGGGAGGAACGTTCCACGCGTGTGTACGTCAAGAGCTAAGCGGCCGGCCGCTCATATAACGGCGATCATAAAACGGCTCACGGCGAGGCCCTTGCAAGCGCGCTCACAAATTCTCGGTCCCCGTTTAATGCGACTTCAGCATGTCTGCAATCGCTGTCTAATATGGGTACCCTGGAGCTTATACAAGAAGCCGGGCGCATATATAACGGTAGTGCTTAAGACTTTTCAAGGAACGCCCACAGCACTCATAGCTGCAGTTTAGGGTGCGGGTGTTCTCACGCTCACAGTGAAATCATAATGGAGGATTCTCCCAACTTTCAGAATTAATCGTGCGTGCTGGTAATGCTGTCAGAAAGCTTACGTGGCTGGTTGGATGTGCATGGTCTGGCAAGTTCGAAACATTATCGAACAGGAAGGTAAGGAGCTTCAAGCTTCAAACTGATAGTTTTATTATCTTCACTTTAATTGCCCAGTTTGAACATGCATTATTTTCACTTTGAGATTCATCAATTGATTTTAACCGAATATTATGAAAATAAACTTGGAGAACGATTAAGCTTAACCTTCAAGTGGAGAACGTGATAGTGTTAGGTGCAGTGTTATCAGGTTTGTATTTTAACATTTCGACAACTCTGTTATAATTAACTGAAATTTATATGGTGTTTCTTTTTCTTAATTGCAGAAGTTGAATACCCGTGACTTATTTACACTTATGAGATTTTGCGTCATTTGAATATACTGAAAATTTCCGCTAAAGTCATAAGTCTTGTCATGCAATTACTTTCAGATCTGTATTAATAAAGCATTTTTTAGTAATATTGACGTTCTAGGTATGCTAAAGTAACTATACAACAATTGCATATAAATTAAATTTTCGGCTTCATGTTCACATATTCAAGTTTTTCAAAGACTCTTTGTTAGTTCGAAAACTCCGTGGGCCATGGACAAAGGTTAGCGCTGCTGTACCACCGTCTCAGTTATGCAAGCATATTGTCTTTTAAATCTCGCTGATACTGTGCCTAATCAAAAAGAAAAAAAAACCATGAGACTTCAAATTTCTACTTCTTTCCTTTATGCACTACGTAGGCGATTGCATGCATCTCTATTTGAACTAGCGCCCTTACGTCAATCGGTCATCGACCTCATTTCTTGTCCGAGCTTTCGCCTTCCTTTTTGTTAAGGGACGTTAGCGCGGCGACGACAGCTGAATAGCAACGGCTGGTTTGGGCGTGGCTGTCGAGGTTACTGGCCTCTGAAAGCGCTGACGCTAACCGCTAGACAAACTGCTTAGGGCATCTCTTATTCTTGTGGCTTACATATCAATTCCTGACAGTGTTTGACGCCTATGTTGACAGCTAGTAATCAAAAGCGAATGTTGTTTTGCACAATTAGAGCCACCAGCCAATGTTGTACAGCGAGAACGCTGTCGAGCTTCCTGGAGTAATGTCTTTGTCAAGACTATAGAAGGACCATCGCCGTAGCATGCATGGCAATGGTAGGGTGTAAAACATAAACGGATGGATGAACGGATGCAAACGAACGCAAGCGCATGCACGCACACACACACAACATTAACAAAAAATATTGTCCTTAGCTATCTGATTCTCACTTTTGATATAAACCATTGAATAACTCCATACACATTGTGATGGTGTATTCCATGCCCAGAGACCGACATGGATAACTAATTTTTAAAATATATTGTGAATAAGTTCACCACGCAAAAGTGGTTGGGGACTGTGAGATGGGAACAATGCTATTGTAAATGTGCTCTGCGGAGAAGAAAAAGATTTGTGGCTAGTTTTTATATTAGGTAGAAATCGAAATTGCCCATCATTTTTGCCTTTCTGTAATCCCTTTTTTTCCACACCATTGTGCAGCACATTGCATACTGTTGGAATTTTTCAGCACCGGGAGAGTTCGATATGTACGGTAGTGTTAAAAATTGTGCCTGTCTCCTACGAAGAAATTACCTACGATGCCTTCAGGCCTGTACGTGCGAACGAAGACATGAGATGACCTGTCTGTATCAAAAACGTATTAGACGGAGAGTAAGGCCAAGCCGTTGTAAGAAATGAAGAGAACATTGCATTGTTCTGGCGGACCAGGTGCGTGACATCAATAAATTGGAACATCGAAAGACAACGCACACTCCTTTCGTGTCGGCCGACGTACCATTGCATGTGACGAATATTATTTATATCTCAAAATTTTGATATCGATTGGACATCGAAGCAGATCACTCTCTTCACTAGAGTAATGCACGTTGCTTACGGTACGAGGGCATTCCTCACCACTTACAGAATTCTTCCGAATAATTCTGATGCGCTTATAGATTCTCTCTGTTTTGTTAAGATGTGACTGAGCAGCATACGCTATACTTTGTAAAGAACTGTCAACAAACAGCTCACAAGAGAGAAATATATAGCGGGAGTTCAGCCTTGAAGGAAGTATAAATTCCGGTATACATGCTCGGCCTCACTGGCCTCAACTCGGTCACGTCACCGGCATCAATACCTTGTTCTGCTTTTGTGCTTAAGAAGATTTCAGACAACAAAAACGACGCCATGGTCCGGGGAAGAAGAATAGATTAGCCGCACGTGCACACATACGGACAATCAAGGGTATAAAACTTGATAAAGTGGGAATCGCGGTTATCTATGAAAGTTGACAGGCAGTAAGAAGCGTCTATACCGCCTGTCCTATACCACGCTTCTCAAAAGGCTTTGAAAATGGCGGGAAGGTAGGTCAATGCATGAAAGGCGAAGAATGTACGCAGGGATTCTGGCAAGTGAGTGCGGTGCCGCTACGTTGTCGAGAGATGTAGCCGAACCTCTATCGAACTCATCAAACCTCGTGGTCTTCGCTAGAGACTCAGACGAAGTTATTACATACGGTCCTCCTCTATCATGGCTTTCCATGCCTTGGTATATAGACTTTTGTGCCGACGCTCATGTAGCCAGATATTCAAAAGAAGCCTGCTCACTGGGAAACGAGGTGTAGCTCTCATCAGTGCTGTCCACCCATTTATTAAACACGGTGCATCATCTCTCATGTCACCGAGGGCTGTCGTCGTCCGCCGATGGTCTGGAGCCCGAACAATAACCTGTTTACACGAGGCTTCGCTGGCTGTCCTCTTTATGAGCAAGCCGGCGTGTAATAAACTACGGCCTCTCATGTAAGCGTTCATTTAACAGCCAAGAGCCCCTTTCATCAATATTTGTATGCCATTCCTCTTCGAGGGAGCAGGAAATAGGTGATATTGAAAATGGCAAGATTGGGAAGGGTGGGCTCCCTCCCGAGGTGGCCGCCATGAGTCCTTGCTGTCTGGCGGCCTGCTCGGCTTTCCCAAGACTTGGAGTTGCACTTCAGGGACTGGAAGTAGCTGGTCTATCTTCCACTGTTCTCCGTTATTCTATTTTCACTTCTGCTCTTTCGCTCTGTCGAAAGGCCACAGTGTATGATTTAGTTCTTTGTTGACAAAATCTACACAGATATGGTAGATAGCTCTGCGTAGTAGTGGTAATGATAAGAGACCAGAATGTGTAACCTATTCGTCTGTGAGAGGCACCATACCGTCACCTGCTGCTTGCTTAGTGGGGTGTGTGCTCGGAGAAAGCGGGCCCTTCCAAGTGTGTAGTGCTTTGTAACTTCGTCGTAACTAACCATCCGGTCTCTGTCCGTTCCCAGGCTTCGCGCTGCACCAGTTCAACCCGATGCTCGAACCAGGTCGAGCAAAAAAAGAAAACCGGCAGATCCTACGTACCTTGAGAATTGAAGCATGCGGAGAAACGGTGAACGTTTAAATTTTTTTATTGATCGAAACGTTACGTAATGACGCTAAAGATATGTACAAATGTTGTACACGCTTACATATGTTAAACAGCCGCATGTTTATTATTGCGTAATGATGTAAAAGGCAACATGGGCATTAGTAACACCAGAAACCGTAAGCTGATATGTAGCACTTGTGCAAGCGAGGATGGTGGCCATGGACACTGTTAGATAAATGAGCTTCAGCGGATGGCCCTTCACTACAATTGTCATTAACCCGAAGGTACGGCTGTATAATCGGATTATGCATGTACTGTTTATAAGATTGGATAGGTAGAACTGTAACCACAATTAACGGTTCACAAACAGTGTGGTCTACTCGAAAAGCAGTTCCGAGACCTGGCGTGGGTCTGTGGTAGAATACTTGATTGCCGTGCAGAATGTTGAGGTTGGATTCCTGCTGGGGTTATACATGATCACCCGCACCGTTTGTCTGTTCGTCCATCCATGCATCCGTCCTCGCGTCCATTCATCCGTCCATCCCTTTTTTCATCCGTGCATCTATTCGTCCGTACGTGTGCCCTACTGTCCGCCCATACGTCCATCGGTCCGTCCGTTCGGGCGTTTGTTCGTCTGTCCATCCGTCCTTTATACTTGTCGGTGACTTCAACGTAAATGTCATGGATCTTAGGACCTATAGCTTCGCTCATTCGTCGCCCATCACTTCGTAGAGACACACTGATTTTTCTTAACGCTCTCGCAATAAAATTACCAATGCCTGTTCGCTCTGTCCCTTGGTCAATATAAACTTTCAGTCACTTTCAGAACATCCCGCTTAACTACAGCTTATCTGATGCCCCTGACACACGGGCACCCTGAAGTCCTTTAGACAAGGGGACATCTTTCGGAAAGGCGTTCGGGCACAGTGACACACGACAAAGGAGTAACTCCTTTCCGGCAAAGATCCTTTTCGCAAAAGCAGATCCCACATCTACTTTTCTGGCAGGAAGGGAGTACTCTCGAATACAGTGTGCATAATTTATTATTAGAAGAAAACGTGTCGCAACACTTCGGTGCTCTGTCAGTATTTTTTTGCGCTGAAAAAATGTTTTCATTTTCTGCAGCAGTGCGATTTGTTGAAAAGTGAAGGCCTATAGTCTGTCCATATTCTCAAACGCCTGCATTACGTCACTAGCGCGATCATGTTAGGGTTGGCAGCGGCAGTTGCTGTGTCGGCGACGTAGTATCTTGTAACAATGGAGTCGGCTCAGTCGGTGAAAAAAAATCCGCGCGTCCAGTGGACTGAAAAGGAGACCTGGGCGCTGATAAAGCTATGGGAGGACCATTTGGACGCCTTGCGAGGGCAAAAGCACAACGGTGGAGTGTACCAGGCGATTGCCGAGAGCCTCACCGACGCCGGTATTCCCCATAATGAAACGCGGCACGCCGTCACTGATCCAGCTGGACGCAGCCATGCAAAAAGCACGACAAAAAACAAAAACAACAAAACACCGACTGTTCATAGTTGCCAGATGAACTTAAGTTGCTGCTAAAAACGCAAAAAAAGCGAAATAAAATTGCAGGTATGCGCATTATAAGCCACTAGACAATAAAAAAAAAACGGTTTTATGCTCCGGCGTCGCTGAATGTGATGTACATGCGCAGATTTTTTTTTTAATATTTCCAATCTTGCTGCTTTCACAAACAGCGCCATTTTTTCTGCAGCGTTCTTCTGAGGCACCGCCTAAAGCAGTAGTCCGGTGCCGTGTGTCATCAGCGCCACTCCTTTCTGCAAATGGTCCCCTTAGGCGACAAAAGGGGTTTACTTCAAAGTACTTTACTTTTGCCCGTGTGTCACGGGTATTAATCCGATGTAACGGCTGTATCGTAGGAGTACTTATGTAACGTTAATACAGCTGGATAGCCATCACTGCATCCCTCACTTCAGGAACATTACGGTCTATTTGAAAAGCAGCTGCAAAATCTGGCATGGCTCTGTGGCAGATTAGTTGGCGGCCACGCAAAATGCTGGGTTTCAACTTCAGCTAAGACCCTGTCATTTTTTTTTTACATTCGTCGGGTTTTTCTTAACGCTCACGCGTTAAAATTACTCATGTCTGTTTTTGCCATTCCTGAGTAGATATAAAGTGTCAATCACCTGTAGCACATACCCCGCATACTATATACGCGCCCTCGGGTATATGCCACTGTCTCGCGTAAAGTGTTTGACGACGCACGCAACGGTATTGTGACGTTTTTCACGTCACAAGTATCGAGTCGTATTCGTCAAACCATTTTACCCTATACTACACTAATTTTGGTGGTCACCCCAAGTTGAAGGGATGATCACGAAAGTACCCAGACGAAAGTACCCCTGGAACGGCCTTCCCAGTGAAATCGCAACCATTCCCTGCCCATCATCGTTCATAGAAAATATCAATAAGCACTTTCTGTGTTAAATCTTTGGCTTCTATGTTTTGTCTTTAATACCCCCTCGCGGGTCTTTAAGGAAATAAAATGAAATGAAGTGAAATGAAACGTAGATAGATAGATAGATAGATAGATAGATAGATAGATAGATAGGTAGATAGATAGATAGATAGATAGATAGATAGATAGATAGATAGATAGATAGATAGATAGATAGATAGATAGATAGATAGATAGATAGATAGATAGATAGATAGATAGATAGATAGATAGATAGATAGATAGATAGATAGATAGATAGATAGATAGATAGATTTACCAAAAGTGCTTGCAGTATGTTAAGAAATGCTTCGCTTTAAAAAAACGCCTTGGTTACAGTTCATATAGCGAAGCTAGGTGTGCTAGCAGTGCTACGACTACTATAGACGCTAGAATACTTGTAATACTGCATGCCATTCTCAGTATCTCTGTACAATGCAAGGATAGACATGAACTAAATTTATTGAAAGTTTGTTCTCTACGTTTCTCATTGTTTGCTATATGTTCGTCGAATAAAGATGTACAACTTAATAGGTCACTTTGCCAATTCATGAGAGATTCTATGAGTGGCGACAGAACTCTAACGTAGAGATCCAGACACAGCGCTGAACTCTCAACTGGGCTAATACTTCAAACGCAAGGTCTTTATTATGGCACGCACCAAAGCAATAGCAAGGTGATTGCCTAAAACAAAGCCGCGAAAACACCTCGTGACAAGCTCTTTGAGAAAAACAATCAAAGAATGCCGAAAGCGCAGGAAAAGTTTTCAAGTAACATATGTGTAATTACAAATATGAACGCTAAATCGAACTGACAAACACGACTAACGGAATGTGCGCTGATTTATTTTTTCCCGGAGCGTTTCTTTCAATAGCATCAACAATGCTTTGCATAAAGGTGGTCATCCACTGCACAATTCGCGCATTTCATAGCCGAGTCTAACTTAATCTAGAATTCGCGTTTTAGCTTTTCCACTATTGATGCCGGCTTTTCGTCTCACATACTCAGGGTAAATTGAAGATGCACTTCTCAAGCAAAATATGGTGAGCCTTGCGTTAAAAAAGCACAAATCTTCAAACAGTGAAGCTAGCTATTGCTAAAGTATTATCTGGTTGCTTCAAGGTTGTTTATACGCTTTACCTTTGATATGCCAGGTTGTTTTTATAGTTGATTACAACCTAAGAATTTTTATAAGCTCCACCTACAGCCATGCCATTCCCACCCCGAGAAAATTGTCATCAAATCACATTTGTTAATTCGTGTGACGCCAAGTTCAGTTGCCGCATTTTACATCGATTCATAAGGACATAAGGACACATCGGTTGTGTCCTTATGAAGACACAAGGAGGCGCCCCTGGTTATTGGTAAAAAAAAAAAAAACGTTGACTTTCTTCGAAATTTCCGCAAAGATTTCGACATCACTCTCTGCCAAACACAGTTCATCAAGTAAAGTCATTGAACTGTTATTGTTATTGGGCGTATTATTAGTGTTAGCCGTCAAAAAGTATATATGGTTGCAACGGAAGCCACGTAGCAAGACTCTCTTGCACCGATGAATGGCTGGTGACCCACTGTTTTCGAGGCTGTGCTTGTTCTTTTATTTGAGTTTTGATTTTTATTCTTAGGTTGTCACTAGTTTGTTTCTCAGAACAGAGAAACTTAAGTTAAACCACTGACAATCACGGACACGACACGGACACCTAACTTCAGAGACTGAAACTTGCGCGGAAACAAACAAAGCGTTCGCGCTTTCTCTATGGGCCCATCATCGTTCGCATTTGGACCTTTCATAAAGTCGGGGTCTTCCAGTAGCCGACATTGTCTTTCCTCTTCTCTATAATATACTCTCGTGTTGTACATACCATTCAAGCACTCGGTAAAGATGCTTGAGAAAAGCTGAAACGGGTGATGAGGGAGTTTGTCACTGAGTTAACTACAACGATTTGTTAAAGCTGGCTGCGTCTGTCTAGAAATCTTGATGGGAGTTTGCTGTCCGCCTTCTTCATTTTTAGGGAGTCAGTAATGAATTGTGGGATTCGCCATATTGCTGTGGCACCCATTTATGTCTATGATAGTTTCTGTAAGCATTTGTATGTAACAAATTTTTTTCCAACCAGCCTAAAGAGTTTTTTTGTTTCTTAAAATCGAACTTTTGTAGCTTCATTCCAATGCATCCCACGCTGATCGAAATGCTTGCGAGGCCTAGCTAACCATATAAACGGCGTGCGAAAGTGAAAAGAAAAAAATGAAACTATCAGAGGCTATGGCTTGAATGCCCATTCTCCTCGTGCCAATGCGAAAACGTGGATTTCAAGAAGAAACAACATCTGGCCAAGTTAATAGCATCGGTCGATCTCGGCGAGTCAATACTTATACATTGCTCTCGGAGAAAGAAATATAAGAAAGAACGCACGATTTGATTCACGGTTTTCACGCAGGGCACACCGGCAAATATTTGTTGCACGTAAGGATAATCATTTTGCTACGCAAGTGATGTTGTAGCATATTCACCGTGTCAATATGTAATAAAGAGCGAATATTGCCCCTGAAAATCATGGTTTCCACATGTTACATTTGCGCCATGATTCGTAAGACATTGCGAACTCGTTACCGAAGCTACTTCGTACTCAAGAGACAGTTCATGAACACCAGTATTCTGAGCAGGCATGAAGGTGTCGAGAAATCGATTGATTTTCTCATCAGCCGTGCTGCAGTAAACGTTCGCGGTATGCGAGGCAGCGCCAGTAGCTGTTTGAGCAAACGGGGGAGCGTGGTACACATTACTGCACTCCGCGGCTTCCTTGACTGAGTTCTTTTGTTTAACTCTTTACACTGCATATATGTTTTTTGTTTTTGTTTTTTGTTCTGCGTCCACACTGAAGTCCGACAGGACGGAGTAGACGGGAGTGCCAGTGCGATACGCATTTGCATATAGCCAATCACGCCCGGAGCATTCGCGTGCCGCTCGAGATGCGCCGGAAATGAGGTTGAATGCTGAGGAGGCACGGTGAAGTGCACACCGAGCCGGATACGCGTCGATGCGTTCCGGGCAATTCTCGAACAATCTCCACGGATGGGCGCACGCATCTCCACTGACGCCGCCGCGAGCCGTCGCCTAAGGCTCGACTGGCACATAGATGGGTGCATGTGTGCTCTATGCGAGACGGGTATACTTGCATACAAGGCGTTGATTTGCATTTTCATTATGTATTTGCTGCTTTGAACTCACATGCTAGTGATTACAGTGCAGGTGAGTTACACGCAAGAGTGGCTATCTCGGCAACTGCGCAAGAGGTCCATCTTCATCGGACATTGTTGATGTGAAACCATCCGGAAAGCTTTCTCGACAGGCGCAGATAGCGATAAATGTGTCGTCTTTTCAAACACGAGTGCCCTTGCGTGCAACGTTCAACTTACTATTTCACGCTAAGAGCCACCATCGGTCACGCGACGCAGCATGCGGACACCCCAGACAGGAAGCATTATTCAAGAAGCGTAAATTGGAAATCAAAGGACGCATTGGCAAGATTGTCCAGATTGCGGGTAAAGAAAGGAAAACGCGGGTTAGATGCGCTTAAAACAAATCAAAAATAGGCTGCGCACTGCCATTTCACGGCCTTTAAAGTTTCATCTACAGCATCTAAAACCTAAGCTTACTATTTGGTCAAAGACATACTCGTGCTGACTTTTACTTGCAATCCCCCCACATCTTGAGGACTATACGTGACTGTACGGCATGTTTCTAGTTGAACCTTGGGATGGCTTTCTGTTTTCCCGTTAAAGAGTACCTCCTGCTCTAAATCATAACCTACTTTTTCTAAACTCACAGGTGAGGTTCACGGGACAGTTTTCAGCTCTCCCATATAGTAGAGTACGAAGAGCTCTGAATAACCAACAACTTTATCTAAACACAGTCGACAGAGCACCGATGGCCGCTCTAACCTGCGAGAGTCAACCTTAAAGGGACCGATTATTGCCCAGAACAAGAAATGAGATGACTGCATGGATAGAAATATTGTTCCTCGGGCACTTTTAGAGGACCGCTTTTGCCCTACTTTCTTCGTTCCGCTCAAACGCTCAATAGGGAGTTTTAGAATACCGTTTGCAAGCACTTCGGGCGTTGCGGGCGCCATATGAATTTTAGAATAGCGTTTTCCCTGCTGCTAACCGCAACGCACGATCATAGTGAGACCGTATAGCCTCGAATCCAGTGTTTTCAGGCCACGTGCGGGCCGCAATCGCCGCACGCTATTTCGGATTTTCTGCGCGCGGGCTGCGAACGCGAACGCCGACTCGCGTTACGACGCATCCGCAGTGGCAGCCACCGCACCGCAAAGGTTCGCGGTGCGCTATTATCGAATTCCCTAATGTTACCGGAGCGCAACTTGCGTTTTCAGTTTTAGCCAAGCGTCGTTCGGTCAACGCAATCGCGACGCCACCGGTGCGTAGAACTTGTAAAAGAAAATTAAAATTTCTTATCTTGCAGCAATATAGAAAATTCTGTTTTAAAATAATGTGAATTCTTTTACTGTTTGACGCATGAGCATATTTTTATGTTCTCGCCACCTTCACTTGGAGCTGGACTACAATCGAAGTCTTAATGGCAACCCAATCGCGTTTGAAACACCCTGGCCTTAGACAGCGTGTTCGCCGCGTTACTTTGTGCACAAATCGACCTTAAGAGCTTTTCTGGATAGGTGGAAAAGTGGCTGCTGTTAAAACGTAAATTGTTGCTATTCTTACACAAAATTGCTTACTATAGAAAATTCGTGAAGTCCTTTTTACGGAAGTACCAAGGATGCATCTCGAGATGCTTCTTCTTGATCTGAAGTGTCAGCTGCAGATCGTTTCCTGGAAGCTCGCCCCACATGAACGGATTCTCGATGGGATTGGCATCGACGACTTCTCGGAGCAGGCACAGATCCTTGTGTGCCGTGAGTGCCGTGGTGCTTGCGGTTCCCGAACAGCGCGGACTAGCGGCACAAGAGAGAGCCATTTTGGTCGTTTCTACTCGCGTCTCGTGATCCTTCGCTCGCTACGATGGTCCGCTCACACGGTCAGCGCGTGACCGTCTGGCGCATGCGCACTGGCGCTACCACCGATCAGCTCAATGTGCCTAGTGACTAAAACAAACCCTGTTTTAGGGGCGAAGCTCCTTATAGCGGCACCTGTTTGTCCCTCGTAGTCGTAATCGTAGTGTGTAACCAGTCTCACATCTTGACCTCCAAGGTGGTGCTGGTTAGAGATTTCTTCTGTGCGTTGTTGAACAATAAAAAATTCGCAGCGTGCGCGTTTACTAGAAGCCGAATTCTCCTGTCTCTCATTCCCCCTAAGCAGCCATTGGCATGTACAATGAGCACTATCTGACAAGAAAGGGTTGCTACGTTATACTCGCTGGGCATAATTTCCTTGGTTTTAGAAAGGTTGAGCGAGCGTTGGGCTGCAGTGCCATGAATACAGTGAACTAGTATATACAATGAACTCGAGGTGGTTAAAGGTGGGAAGTAGACACGAAGCGCAAGCCGTAAGAAAGTGTGCGTGTGCAACCTCTCGGTTAGTGCTTGGAATGTCCGCTAGATGGCGGTGCATATGCAGAATATATTGCCGCGAGGAGTCGCCGTAGCGCCAGACGCCACGGCGACTGTATCTCGGATGGTGAACGCGCCTTGCCTTCCAGTGGGACATTCTGTTCCCCGACGGCCGTCGAACGCGCTGTTCGCCACCCGCTAAGCCGGCGCGTCTGTTTTCTTTTAGTGGGCGCAAGTCCGCCAAATAAACTGATCTCCTTCTATTTCTACTAACCTCCCGGTCTCCTGTCTTCGGGCTACCCTCACTCTTACGTGACATCTGGTGGAGGTGCGGGGTATGCACAAAAACGACCTTAAAACAGCCACTGCAGAGAAAGAGGACGCTGAAGACACAGATACTCGAAGCAGTCACCGCCTCCGAAACCTGCCACCTGAGCTGGCACCGCTACCGGACCCCATGCGACCACGAAAGGACGCTTCCACAGCCACCATGAGCGCCCCGCAATCACCTACCCCTGTCATGCTGCAGCAGCCGCGGGTGCCCCCAACTTTCCATGGTTATGCCGCTGAAGACCCAGAAGAATGGCTCGATCAATTCGAGCGCGTGGCTACCATAAACAGGTGGGATGAAGAAATGAAGCTGCGATACGTTTACTTTTCCCTGGACGGCCCCACCAAAACATGGTATGAAAACCATGAGACCACACTGACCACCTGGGAATTTCTGAAGAATGAGTTGCTCAGGACCTTCACCAGCATCATGCGAAAAGCAAGGGCCCAGCTGCTGCTAGAATCGAGGACCCAACAGCCCAATGAGACCCTAAACGTGTACGTCGAAGAAATGAAACGTGTTTTTAGGCGAGCGGACCCAGACATGACCGAAGACAAAAAGGTCGGATACCTAATGCGAGAGGTGAAGGAGTCGCTTTTCGCCGGTCTCATAAGGAACCCTCCTAAAACAGTCGCCGAATTTACTGAAGTAGCGCACACCATAGAAGGGACCCTGGACGCACGGACTCGGCAATACAACCGCCCGTTTCAGCTCAGCTCGCTCTACTCGGAACCGATTCGAGGTGGGCTAACCACCAACAATCTGCGGGAAGCTATTCGAGAAGTGGTTAAGGTCCAAACCTCATAAGCGCGAAAATGCACGCGACAGCGACGAGCGATGCTATGAGCGACGAAACAGGGCGTTCGCGCGACGTGTCGCGTGCTCGTTTTCGCGCGATCGCTCGGTTCTCCAGATTTGGAAACCATCGCTCATCACCCGGAAGTGCTGGGCTCAAGCAGCCAATAGCGAAATACCGGAAAAGACAAAGACTACGTAGGTGCACGTGACCCTGCCCGAGGCACGTATGCGCAACAAGAAATAACGCAATGTTTATTACGCATGTGCATATAAAAAAGTGCTGCAAGGGAATAATAAACACTTTCCGTTTCATTACGCAACAATATATCTTGTTTTTAAATTCCATACCGCTCGCTACGCGGTTTACTTGGTGCGAGTAGACGGCCTCATGCCAGCAACAGTGGAGTTCGCTCGCCGAAGCCGTCGCGTGATTGAGGTTTGCCTGCGCTAGCGACTGATCGCGCGAAGCCGATCTACGTCGCGTCGCTTGTCACTGTCGCGTGCATTTTCGCGCTTATGAGGTTTGGCCTTAAAGAAGAACTACGCCGATTGCTACCTCCTACTTCCCAGCTCCCCCAAGGAGCATCTCTCTTGGACATAGTGCGTGATGAAGTCCAGCAGGCGCTTGGCTCTTCATCAGCGACGACTCGAACAGAGGCCGAAGCAATGACTTACGCCGCTGCAGTGAACACTAGGCCACCCCGGCGAAACGAGCCCAGTCCTCGACGGTACGCTGCAGCCCCAAGTAGCCGTCCGCCCTTACCCGCCCACCCTACATACGAGAGACGCCCGAGCCAAAGAAAATGCGACACCTGGAGAACTCCCGACAACCGTCCCCTATGCTTTCACTGCGGTGAGGCCAGCCACATTCTTCGACACTGCCCCTACAGGCGGATGGGACTGCATGACTTCTCATCTCAGGCACCGCGGCCACGCCCTGGACAACGACCTCCGGCAATCTAAGACTACTTGCGCCATACAGAGTACTTGTCCAGCCGTTCTCCATCACCGCCATCCCCACGCTTCACGTCACCGAACCGCAGCAACAACGAACGAAGAAGGTCCCCAAGCCCCCGTAGGGGAAACTAAAACCAGCAACCTTTGGAGGTGAGGTTGCTTCAAGAGGAAAAGCCGAAGACCCTCCACCGACGACCATATATGACGACAGCACTTCATCTACGACAACGACAACGCACAACAACCCCAGCCGCGAGACGAAGCAAAACGAAGCAACAAGACGAAGCCGTGACCCGAACCCAAAACCAACGCGCAACTCCAGCCCACGTGCCACCGATTTTGAAGTATCTATCGACGGCCACCCGGTAACTGCCTTGATTGACACAGGAGCTGACTACTCGGTCATCAGCGGGCCATTGACAGCACAACTGAAGACGGTTAAGACGGCTTGGGACGGCCCGCAGATCCGCACAGCGGGTGGCGAACAGCGCGTTCGACGGCCGTCGGGGAACAGAATGTCCCACTGGAACGCAAGGCGTGTTCACCATCCGAGATACAGTCGCCATAGCGTCTGGCGCTACGGCGATTCCTCGCGGCAATATGACGAAAAGATGCGAGATGGTGATACTTGGAGTGTTGAATAGATGAACGAACGGACACACAGACAGTTGCATGGATGGACTCACGGATGGCTGCACCAACGGATGGACACATGGACGAACGCAGGGACGGATGCACGAACAGACGCACGCACGGACGGGCGAATGGGCGCGCGGACGGTCACACAGATGGACGCATGGACGGACGGAAGCAAAAACGAATGGACGGACGGATGCTTCACCCCACTCTCCATCATTCACTCCGTGGATATGCTGCCATTTTTTTCTCGTGAAAAGTGGAGTACTATTTTTATTTCTCCATTGAAACTTGAAGATGATACATCGTGGCGCTATCTGGTAAGAGAAACTTCAGTTGCCCTATGTGCCCTGCCATGTGACCGAAAAGCAGTGCATGCGGTCAACAGTTTTTCTGTTAGACGAAGAAAGTACTTAACAGCGCAAACCACAGGAGGGGATAGAAGAGACGAGAAGAGAACGCTCCTGTTAGTACTGAAATATTGTTTGCTCACTTAAAGTAAAAGATACTACTGCATCAAAATGTACATATAGGCGTGCGTTAGTAGTACGCGTTACAGTGGCGCTGCCTTCACATGACGTAATCATTCCATCTCGTCAGCGCGTCTTGGCCAACTTTTCTTCGTGCTCAAGAAACCATGCACGTAGTTTCCGCGTGGCTAAGATATTGGAGTAAAGTGGTTTTTCTATTTACAATTTGTATCAGAAATTACACCAGTTGGCACGGCCGCGCATATGCGAAGTGGCGTATTCGGTGGCTTGGCTTGGCTCGCTTGTCGAGAGAGTAACGACGGCCGGACAAGGCTGCCACAGCACAAACGCAACAATCATGGATGCAGGCGCACGCAACGCGCTACTAATACAGAGAAGCTGTCTAAAGCCACATCGTCTCATTGTAAGGGCTTGTTACACTTCAAAAATGATTGTAAAGCTCAGAGTCAACGTGGTGAGGCACAGTTACAACTAGTGGGAAAGCGGAACAACGACATCATGCACCAGTCGCCAGAAAGGCCACTGGCATCACTATGGATTCTCACCGTTGCTAGATGAAAGGGCTCATCCGTGTCCAGAGCCTGTCAGATATAAAATTTTGCTCATAACATGACTGCATGCTTTTGAGATTAACTACGGCAGCTACGAACATTATGAAGAGTATATAAGCTTCCTGTCGCAATGAAAAAAAAAACTGGGTCGAAAAAAAATGAGGTATCAGTCCCTTTATTTTAAATACCGACCATTCTTTTTGAGTAACCAGCTCGTTGGGAATGGGCGTAAGGTACATGAGCAATTAAAACAGTACTTCCCATTGGGGAAGTACTGTTTATTACTGTTTATCACTGTATATTAGAAGAATTGTTGCTGGACTAGTTGTTACACGACCTAGGAAAAAATAATTTAGGCACCAAAGCACCACCAGAAGAAAGATGAAGTGCAAGAAAAGATCTTTATACTCGCAATTATTGCTTTTTTCTTTTACTTTGCCTTTCCCAGTGAAACTATTAAGTGTCTAAAGTTTTTCCTTAAAGACTGCCTCACACTTGAGGCATCGAAAAAGAACATATTACTATATTTCACTAGTTTTCACTATACTATGCTGTGCTGCACTCTTTACTGCACGTTTCGAGAAGCACCACGCTACAACGAACTTCTGTGTCATCAAGGAATGCAATGCGATAAACTAAACCATAGCTCGATTCCAAATTATAACGATTGAAGTCCTCGTATTGAATCCATTTGGCAGTTATCGGCCAGACACGTATATATATATATATATATATATATATATATATATATATATATATATATATATATATATATATATATATATATATATATATATATATATATATATATATATATATATATATATATATATGAGATCTAACAGACAAACAGACAATAGTACCAAGGAAAGTGAAGGGGAAGTTATTAGACCCAATAGTAATGGAAATTTTAACAAAGAAAGTGCGTGAAAAGATAACTTGCCGTGAGCACCCACTTTTCACCCTCTTTTGTTTCTTCAATTTTACATTACAATTGAGTCTAATAACTTCCCCTATACACTCCTTGGCATTATTATGTGTTATATCTCATTTATATTGTGTCAAAACATGAAAAAACGAGCCCTAAATATACACTTCTTTCCCTTATTCATTTTACGAGGGTCTCGTACTGGAAGACTTGGTGCCGTTAGGTTGTATACGAGGGACTATTGGTCAGCTGCCAGCTCGTATTAAGTCCACGTGCTACGTGACGCCAAACAGGCTCATAAAGAGTGTGCTACACTCGCCGCCATGGCTACAGGTGGCGCTGACTGACACTACCACGTTTAAATTCACATATATACCCAATAAAAGTTGCTGGGAGGATAGTCGCCGTGGTAGCTCAGTGGTAGAGCATCGAACGCGTTATTCGAAGGTCGCAGGTTTGGTTTCTGCTGATGGCAAGTTATCTTTTCACCTACTTTTCATTCTTCAAATATACCTTACAATTGGGTCCATTAACCTCCCGTATACATTCCTAGGCCTTATTGTCTGTTAGATCTTATTAATATTGTGTCAAAACACAGAAAACGAGCCCTTAAGTACACACTTCTTTCATATATATATATATATATATATATATATATATATATATATATATATATATATATATATATATATATATATATATATATATATATATATATATATATATATATATATATATATATATATATATATATATTGACGACTTCATGGCAAAAAGAGAGAAAGTGAAAGACAGACAGCTGCCATTTATCATCAGCAAAAGCAACATCCGCGACCATGCGAGTACATTGGCGACGTTTTTATGCAGGGTGCACTGACGTGTTCTTGCATCATATCAATTAGTTTTCTTTGAGCTCCCTTTCAGCAAGCGAAAGAGTTCGCAGGTATGGTGGTACTGAAGTGCTAAAGGGGATGTTAATCGCTCCTAGCGTAACGCTTGTATAAACAAAATACAAACTGTCACAAGATTTGCGAAGGCGGGTGCAGCTTTTTACCTCCGGATGAATTTTCGCTCGACACGCAACCTCGCAGCAGCAGGCGTTGGCTGAGCCAAGTTCACGCTTCATAGGCGACGCGCAGGATACGCACCAACGCGTTCTTTGTCTCAAGAACAGTGAAACATTACCGTCGCAAAACCCTCGCTAACAAAGCGGAGGCTTCTATACAAAGGTTGCTAACTTAACGAGGGCTTCCACACACGTGGTCGATTACCCCAACCAAGCTGTAAGGAAAGAGTACAAGAATTGTACAGTTCTGGCGCAACCAACATTAAACGACAGCTCTCGTTAGCACCTTAGGTGCAAGCTATCTGCGAGGGACATGTGTGGAAAGAGGAGAAATGTTCGCACATCTATAAAACCATTAATTTGCAGTGTTTAGCGGATCTTTTTCCGCAAGCTGGAGTTTACGTTGCAAAATATCCCCTGCCTTCCACTGCGAAAAAAAGGTCACGGTTTTGCCGCAAAGACAAATCAATGAATGCGATAGCAACAAATAGGGATGTTGTACGAAGTAAGGCCAGCAGCTAACTTTATTAGGATCCAATTTGTCGTAGCGGTATAAAATGCTGGCATAATGAATTGGTTTTTCCTGCTGTCGGTCGCTTGAACGCACAGTAAGCGATATGAGGCGCGTTGTGATCTCAGTCGCGATATTTATCAATGGTTCCAGTTGCTGTGTGAGCAACGCAGCCCCATCGACATCCTTAGACCCCGCCCTCCCCACCGGAACTTTTTCACGCTGTTTAATCTGACAGAGCTGGTCGGTGCATTCCATAATTCACCATGACTAAATTACCGCCTCTACTGACCACCATTTCAAGACTGCGACATGATTTATACGCGCATGACGTCACTATATAGGGAAGTCGTCCACGTCAGTATATAGTGACGCGGACGACATCTCCTTCGGTCACCCATATGGGTGACCAAAGGCTCAGACGGACAAACACAAGATGTGCTCCAAGAAGCAGTAAATACAGTTCAAGCATACGCACGAGCAGATGGTCTAAGGTGCTCTGCAGAGAAGTCGGAAATTCCGCTAATTCGTCGTCCCCAGCGAAAGCGCGACAACAGCCCGCAAATCACGGTCACCTTAGAGGACCATGTAATTCCCTGCGTACAGAAACTGCGCGTCCTTAGGCAACGCATACCATGAAAATATTAGAGCAGCAAGTTTCTCAAATCACGCATATGATCCGTCGCATAACCAATCAAAGGCATGGGCTTTAGGAGCAAGGCATTCTACGTATAGTTAATGCCTGCATAGTAAGCCGCATCACTTACCACGTTTCTTATCAAACCCTAACGCTTGCACAAGAGAGAATACTGGACATTCTCATGCACAGAGGCGTCAAGGCGGCGCTTTGACTACCTACGTACGCATCCTCCAACCATCTCCTAGCCATGGGAGTACACAACAACCTAAGGGAACTAACCGAAGCACAACGTAATAGTCAGCTATCAAGACTCCACAGTACTTAAGTGGGAAAGCAGCTACTCTTCAGGCTAGGCTATCAGCTCACCCGATGTGGATACAACACACCAGGAAAACAGCTACGCAGTGACCTCCAAGCAAGAATTACAGTCGCACCACTTCCACGCAATATTCACCCTAAGCGAAGTGCTCAGCGCCGGAGGGTAAAGGTGAAAAACCTCGAACGCGTCTTCAACCAGTCTCTTCGAAACACACTCTTATACTGCGACGTCGCCAGACACCACTCCCGCAGTTCTACAGTTGGAGCACTGGTTAACAATGATCACGACATAGTCGCCGCAATCAGCGTGCCTACAAAGAACATATGTGTGGGCGTAAAGTGTGTCGCCACTCTGGCGATTTTCCACGCTGCCATAAAAATTCCTCACACAGGTGTTATTCTAATCTTTACAGATTCAACTGATACCTGTCATGCCTTCACACAGAGTATTGTTACGCATACCGAATTTCGAACGTTGCATTCCACACGTCATACAAGTTCAGAGTTGTCTGGATCCCTGACCACGCCTTTCTTCCAAGTCATGACTGCGCACTTGCAGCTACCCGAGCATTCACTAACCAAGATCCGGAGGAAGAGCTGTCCAACCCAGATGAGGAGGACACAAACACGAAACTTCTAGGATATAGAGATACTCTAGATTACTATAGACGAGAACGCATTCAGTACCCTCCACCACACCACACGCTCACACGAGAGGATGCAACTGCAGTGCATCAACTGCACGCGAACACATTTCTGAACCTCTATTTCCTCCACATCCTCCACTCAACTTGTGACCCTGACAAATGCCCTGGCTCTGAAGCGGTACCGAGGTTATTTCACGTAACGCTGGAAAGTCAGCATCCGCCTGCCAGGCGCTCTGCCAACTCCTCGCCTATTTCTACCATACAGGACTGGGAGGCCATGCTGCGTGATGGAAGCCTGAGTGGCCAGCGGGTGTTGGTTTGGTGGGCGGGGGACGCAGCAGCGGCTGTCGGTGCTCTGGACTGAGAGTCCCACTCAATGATTAAAATGAAAACTTTCTCTCTTCCTCTCTATGTTTGCTTAAGCAACACCCTTCTGCAGCCTTCACAAGCTTTAGCTAGCACATAGGACATATGACATGCGGGATGTTATGTGCCTGTTTAGACTTTATAGGAAGCATGACGGGGATGGCAAAAACAAAATTATCTTTCGAGTGTCCATGTATTTCGGATTGCGATTAAAGCGCATCATGAGATCCCTCAAGACTGCGATACACGAAGTGCAGCCTTTGTGGAATGGGAGGAGCTGATCATAAGGGAGAGAGAAAAATGTAGGTAACATAGAGTGTCGGAAGAAGTACAGTGGTTAAAACGTTATTCGGGTGTGTTATGCCTACGCTGACTTTCCATGCAATCAATTATAGTTCAAGAGAAGAAGCCACAATAAAAAGTTTGTAGTTATTTTTGTTATCATTCAAAATAAAGCTCTCAGTTGCAAACTGTGCTGAAAAACTTTTCTGGCTCTTCTTTACTCTTTGAATCCCCATTGGACATACTAGATGGTCCATTGATTTTTTGAGTGCCCAGCAGGAAGTCGTCATAAACATTAGGGTGTTTACTGAGTCTACGGCTTTTACAACTGTATGTTTCCAACCGAAAGAAAGCGATTATGGGAAGTTCAATAAAGTGTAAGCCGTAGATGCTTCATAATACGAAAAAATTGACTGTTAACGTCGGTGGCGCTGACACGAGTGATACAATCACCATTAATGACACGATGACGACACCCAAAGATGTCGCCTTGGTTCACAAAGTGTGGGTTCGAGCGAGTTGGTACCGCATAATCAACTATACTTTCACAAAATTTCTCAGACGAAGGACAAAACAAATTGGAACTTGTCCGTGCCTCACGTTGAGCTGTGTCCTCCTTTAATCTTGTGCGCGGTGTATTTCGCGCCTTCCTCAGTTATCACGAACCCCGCCAACTCGCCCAACTTCTTTGTTTTTATGTTTATGTCTCTTTTGACCTTCGTCCGAGAAACTTTGCTCTAGTAGTTGATCATCAAGATGTGACAGATCTTCATAGTCTGAGACGTCGTCATGACGTAATTTCGACGTCATAAAACGTGACGTGACATGATGAAGTCATCATTTGATATCGTCGCTTGGTTAAAAGAAGGCCAATCACGGCAGCAGTATTAAGCTAGCTGAGCTGCAATACTGCAATACCCCGATTACGAACACATTGCAAATCCCCGTCAGGGGCCCGAAGCTTTCGGAGGGTGAGGGTCAAAAATACATCGACTGAGAAGACAAGAAGATAGTGACTTTCACCTCGGACTCATCTGAGGAGAATGCATAATTAAACCAGTGAGTTTTAGAAACTATGCTCCATCAAATTGAACCGGACATCTTTGTTATTTTTTGTTTTAGGGGCGTAGCTGCTTAAGTCGTTGGTCGTGCGTCCCCGATGTATGGTAGTATAGGTAGTGGGTAGCCATTTCACGTTTAGTCTTCGGATGATCCTCTGGACGGTGGTACTTGGGGTGTTCACCAGATATATGGACGGACGGACAGACATACAGATAGACGGGCATATAAAGAGACGGGCGCACAGACAGACAGACAGACAGACAGACAGACAGACAGACAGAAAGACAGACAGACAGACAGAAATACCGACGGATGGATGATGGACGCGGCCTGTGGACGGGCTATTCATGGTTTACCGATAAAACCCTCTGAAGCTTCGCCCCACTCTTCATCATTTACTTCGAGGATATGCTCGCATATTTTCGAGAAGTAGCGTACACTTGGTAAAGTATCTTAGAAATAAGCTTGAAGAAAGCAGCTTCAGAAGTGGGACAATGAAGAGAAAAGACAAAATGACACCGACAAACGATTTCTCAGAGTGTACTGTATTTGGCTCACCTTGTTAACGGCCAGCATTTGCGTCTCTTTCTTCAACTTCGATCAAACCTGTAGACGCGGAGGGAAGGGGGGCACCCTGAAGTTCGGAGCATTACGGCCTTTTGCCTGAGTACTTTTCGCATCTTTCAACGAGTGCCCCCCTCTCCCACCCCCCACCCAAAAAAAAATCTTGGCTTTGGAAACTGTGGCACACACCCACGCTGGAGGATTGGCCAAGAACCGGGTAGTTCTGACAAAATACTGTTAATTAATTTGTTAGCTCACGATTTTTAAACAGTTGAAAAGGGGCAGAAATTTAATGAAAAAATGGAGAATCAGAATGAGCAGATATAGAAAAGGAAGCAGATGGTTTTGCCAACAACATTAAGTAAATAAATAAATAAAGCGATTTGGAAGAAAAAGGGTAACTTAGGTGTAATAATAGGTTCTACAGTTTGAATCTTCTTTAAGCTTTAATAAACTCCTGCAAAGCATCCCCAACTTTCCCGTCGGTGAATCTTTGAGTTTTGAGGCATATGTATCGACATTGGGACATTTGGGAACAAGTAAATGTCGCATGATTTCATTTAATGAAGTGTGCTATGAAAGAACACGCCGCCTGAACCATCTATCACGTCATTTCCTTTTTGTGTTAGCGTATGTGCGTTTCTATTTCACAAAAAAATGTATTTTTTGGCCATGGTGTTTCACCTGATAGTTGAATACAGTAATAGAAATGCCGCTGTCACAGACACCACATCCAATTTTTTTTTCTTGCACACCTATTTGCATCTCTACGTCCCCATGCGGGACAAAGTTTTAAAGCGCATTTTATATGCACCCTGTTACGTCTTCACTTCCCGTGCATGGTCATGTGCCGGATCATTCATGCTTGTTTTCAAAAACTTCTTTGCACCTGACAACCGCCCAAGGACGTCCGGATTTGTAAGGACAAAGTTTTTCCACAGTTTTTTTCCGCGCAGTTAAATGATTTGATATATGGTAAAAAAAAAAGTTGCCGCTGCTTGAGAAACCTACAACAACGCGAGACTGCTGCAAGTTTCTGCCAACAACTTTTGATAGTGTGTTTCGCTGCAGCCGCATTCCAAGTATGCAATCATTTGCTTGAAGAAAACGTCAGGTATTCTGCAACATCATGTCTTTATTGTAAATATTGATGAAAGACTGCTCCATGTTCAACAAAATATTGACTTTGTAAGCGATAGTGCTGCCAGCTGCTTCGTCCAACGTACAGCAGCAATAGACGACCATGAAATATCTTCGAAATGGCGAAACGCTTAAACAGCCCTACAGCTCCGTGGATAAGTCACCCTGTTTCAAACTACACAATAACAGCTACGCGATAACGTTAGGGCTGAGATCATTTTAGTTATAATTCACGTGACGCTGTGTTTAATACTTCGGCTGATTTTGAATAAATCTCCAAAACTACAGGCGTAGCACAATTTTTCATACCCAATGCAAATCTTACTTGCTCAAAGCAGTGCCATCATTGTTAGTGCCAAGCTTATTACGGGCTACCTTCCATCGGCATCGCTTCACAAACAATAATGAGAAAATAACCGAGACTATACAATAGTGGGAAAAAGCGATAACGAAAAAAAAACCGGGCGATGGACAAGACTAAATGACACGAGTGTGAGACCTTTTTTTTTTGTTAACCACGCACATAACCATAGTTTACCAATTTGTTATTTTTATTCGCAGTTTATTCGAGATGTATTGGGGATGCGACACAACCACATTGCTCACAGCTGAACATGCCACCCTCTGATAATGTGGTGACCTCCAGTGAATGAGCCAGTTCTTTTGTTTGTCTCTCTACACCTGTAGTAGTAATACACACTTTCATATTAATCACTGTTACTCAGCACCATACGAAGTATGCCTCTGCATGGGGTGATAAATAATTACTTAGTAGGCATATATACCGAACCAACATATATCTGCAACAATGAACCCAAATACCCAACACTTGTAGATTACTAGCGTTCAATGTCTAGTCTATTAATCTTCTTCTTCGTGCCTGTCTGAACAAAAGACATCAGGGAATGGCATAAAATAATGCACAAATACACTGGCACACACAGAGTTGACTTTCGGTGTCACGTAGAGAAGGTGACGTCTCCACATCGTTCAAGGGAGCACCGCTGTGCCGGTAGGTTCATCTGCTTCCTTTACTTCTTGCAGTATCGACCTGGGAACTTCCTTTCCTGCAGCCGCATCCGGTGCGGGAAGTCTCCGGCCCCGAATTCCCTGGCATGTCTTCCTTCGTGACTGAGCAGTCTTTTATGTAGAAGGTTCACCTATAGTGTTGGCGTAGAGATTTTTCTCTTTCTTCTTCTTTCTTTTCTTTGAGGTATTCCCTTTATCGTGGACAATAGTTCTGCATTCATTCTGAAAGCCTTATAGAAAGTACGTGAGTACACGGTTATCCTATTAATAATGGTGCATTAGTGCTGGCTGCACGATACATTGGAACTACGTGGTTATAGGACCGTTTATACATATTAGGGTGCGGTGAGCTAAACGATGATAATGTATGCGAGTGCTCACTGCTTTAAAACTATTTCTGTCCACTAGACTCCTATTGCAAATATTTTAAACATTAAAGTGCATTGTTTGTATACATCGACAAAAAAATGAAATAACGAGCGAACACTGGCACGTAAAACGGACAATCAATATAGCTGTGAACAGCCACATTACAATGGCATTAAATTGCAGTCGCGATGACTTTTTTCTAGTACCAATATTTCGAGCACTTTACACAGCATTGTCTTTTATGCTACCTATATGTGAACACCCAACTATATCTCAAGCAAGCATCTGCTCGAAAGTGAAATGGGTAACGACTGCGAAAAGTCATCGTACAGACAAGTTTTTCTTTCGCCGTGACTTCTATGCTTCTAGTAAAGACCTTTTTCGTTGTTTTCTCGTTACAACCTTTCCCGATTCTTCGTAGCAGGTGAAAAGGTTTGTTCAGGCTGAAATCTCAGTTGTTCTTTTTTTTTGTCAGAATGAACCTCTATACTTCTTATCTTATGAAAGAGACAAAGTCTAAAAAGCAATTAGCCTCCGCGTTCACGTCAGATACCAGCCACACGCGCCTGGCAGATGGCAGCTGCAATTTACGCACGCGGCACTAACTTCTGTGAAATGTCTTCCAAAACCATCCCCTGTAAGCAGGCCGAGCTTCTGTCTAGCCAATACCACCGAATGTTCCTTGTCCAGATATAAGCCATTTCCCTTCTGCTGTCGCAATCATTCGTGCACCGTTTATACGCCATCCCAAGGCAACGCCTGACTCATTATGCGACGCATATCCAATGCGTGAACGAGTTCACCACAGCCCCTGTCCAGCGGTTTCGAAATTAAATTTGCTCGCGAGCAGCGTCGAGATGAGAGATGCCTCTCTTACTTTCAGCACATTGTCTGCTCCGTGGCAGTCTGGTCAAACTTACTGGATTCTGTAAGCATCCGCATAACATTACTCGACAGCGAAAGCAATTTTCACATTTTTCTTGTTCGACTGCATGGATGTCTCCCCTTCCCCTGCCCTCGCACGTGAAATGTTTTGAACTTTTTCCCGGACAGAAAGCATTGAAAGCTTTCGGTCCCTTACATGCATCCATGATCTGCGAACGAGAAAGAAATTCTTAGCAAAAAAAAATTAGTTCAAAATCTGCATGTTACACCGCTAATGTAGTTGAAAGACAATATTCTTGCGTCTGGAGAGAGTGAACAAAACGTCTATTTGATGTTCTGCGCAAAAACTCGGGGAATGGTATTCTGGAGACGCAGCGTTGGAGGCGCTCCAGGAGTTCCTCGAGGCGAACGAGCGCATAGAGGCATGTTAGACACAAGCGCCATCTGGCAGTTATCTTCGAAAACGAAGGCGTGCAGCACGCGGAGAAAGGTGCGTGCCAGTCTCGGAGCTGATAAAGTGTAGAACGCAAAGCGACGGGCAGGTGTCACCACCGTCACGTCGTAACAAAGCGTTGGAAACACCTGTTAGGGGCGAAGCTCCTTAAAGCGGTACCCATTCGTCCCTCGTTGTCATAGCCGTAGTCGCAGGGTGCAACCAGTCTTACTTTTAGACCTGCAAGGTGGTGCCCGTGGAACATTTCTCGTGTGCGTTGTTGAACAATCAAATATTCGCAGCGTGCGCGTTAACTAAAAGACGAATTCTCCTGTCTCTCATTCCCCATTAGCAGCATTTGGCATGTACATTAAACACTTATCTGACAAGAAAGGGTTGCTACGTTATACTCTCAGGGCGTAATCTCCTTGGTTTTAGAAAGGTTTAGCGATTGTTGGGCCGCATTGCCATAAATACAGTGAACTAGTATATACTATGAACTTGAGGTGGTTAAAGGTAGGAAGTAGACACGAAGCGCAAGCCGTAAAAAGTGTGCGTGTGCCACCTCTCGTGTAGTCCTTGGAATGTCCGCTGGATGGCGGTGCTTCTGTACAGAGAATATATGATGAAAAGATGCGAGATGGTGGTACTTGGAGTGTTGAATAGATGGGCGAACGGACACGCAGAGAGATGCATGGAAGGACGCATGGATGGCTGCACGGACGGATGGGTGCATAGACGGACGCAGGAGCGGATGCATGGACGAACGCAGGGACAGACGCACAGACGGCCGTGCGGACGCATGAACAGACGCACGCACGGACGGGCGAATGGACGCACGGACGGTCACACAGACGGACGCACGGACGGACGGAAGCAAGAATGAATGGACAGACGGATGCTTCGCCCCACTCTCAATCATTCACTCTATGGATATACTGCCAATTTTTTGAACATCGCGTTGCACTGTCAGTGCAGCGCGATAAGTGCTACATTCCTCGGAGTTACTTGTGTGTGCCTCTTCTCGTATAAAGGCAGACATACAAAACTTCGAAGTGTTGTTATGGTGCCTCAGATATGCGCAATAATTGTTTTTAAAGAGGACCTTCGACGCAAAAATTTTGGTCTGTCTGTCTGTCTGTCTGTCTGTCTGTCTGTCTGTCTGTCTGTCTGTCTGTCTGTCTGTCTGTCTGTCTGTCTGTCTGTCTGTCTGTCTGTCTGTCTGTCTGTCTGTCTGTCTGTCTGTCTGTACATTTGTCTGTTTGTTCACTCTTACTGGTATCGGGTACTTGAAACGGCCGACCCCTTCCGCAGCAACCACCAATGTTGCTCAAGGTTGAGCGTTCATGCTTGTGCAATATTGGTGGGCGCTGCGAATGGGGCTAGCCGTTTGGTGCCGTTTGAAGTATCGTTAAGGCGGACAAACAGACAAATGCACAGAGAGACAGGCAGACAGACAGACATACAGACCAAAGTTTTTCCGTTATAGGTCCTTAAGAAAGACTATTATCTTTAAAAATCTGCACGATACGGGATTCCAACCCGTATAACCATGATCCAAAGGTGAGCCACTCGGTAATGCAGGCCCACTAGCAAATAAAGGATAACCTTGTAAAGTATAGTCTTTATATAGGTGTCCTGTGGCGTAGTATAATATAGTATATTAAAGTACAGTATAGTATAGGGTAGTATAGTACTGTATGACCCGGAAAGGGAAATGATAGTTAGGAGGAGAGAAAAAGAAGTGGTGAATGTAAAACACATCACAGGAAGAAACAGAAAGACAGGAAGAGGGAGACAAAGAACTTGATAAATTATTTGATAGATTGATATGTGGGGTTAAACGTCCTAAAACCACCATATGATAATGAGAGACGCCGTAGTGAATGGCTCCGGAAATTTCGACCACCTGGGGTTTTTTAACGTACACCCAAATCTGAGCACACAGGCCTACAACATTTCCGCCTCCATCGGAATTACAGCCGCCGCTGCCGGGATACGAACCCGCGACTTGCGGGTCAGCAGCCGAGTACCTTAGCTACTAGACCCCCGCGGCGGGGCAACTGGATAAATGAAGAAAAGAAAATAGAAAGATTATAAAAAGGCCAGCATATACATGGAATGGATAATGGTGAGGTGGACGTAGCTCCTGAGATTCTTCGGTGATACCTTGAATCCTCAGAGAACCTCACTCAAAAAAACAAATCGCAGCATATCCACGGAGTGAATGATCATCAGTGGGGTGAAGCGTTCGTCAGCCAGTCCGTGCTTCCGTCCGTCCGTTCATTCTTGCTTCCGTCCGTCCGCGTGACCATCCATGCG
This sequence comes from Rhipicephalus microplus, assembly GCF_043290135.1. Taxonomy (NCBI): domain Eukaryota; kingdom Metazoa; phylum Arthropoda; class Arachnida; order Ixodida; family Ixodidae; genus Rhipicephalus; species Rhipicephalus microplus. The sequence continues at coordinate 34,786,734 of NC_134702.1, read as the reverse complement.
TCCAGCCGTGCATTCCTCCATCTGTCCGTTCATTCTTCTGTCCACCCGTTTGTGCGTCCATCCGTCCGTTCGTCCGCCTGCCCTTCCATCTCTCCGACCATCTTCATGTCTGTTTGTCCATCTGTTCGTCCGTGCGTCCATCTAGTGAGTACTCCAGGTACCGTCATCTCGCATCTCACATCCCTTGTGGCACATGCCCGTTCCGCACGGCCGTCCATCCGTCCGTCCATCGGCTAGTCTGTCTGTCCGTTCGTCAATGCGTCCATCCGTGCATCCATCTAGTGAACACTCCAAATACTGCCATCTCTTATCTCGCATCCTGTGTGGCGCATACCCGCTCTATATCGGGTTTGTGCCACTGGTGGTTACGTATGACAAGGGAGAAATGACAGACACAACCCTAATGAGAATCGCTCCTAAATCACCGAGAACCTCTGCACTTCCCACTTTCGCCTTGCATGGTCTGCTTCTCGTTGAGCCCATTTCGCACAGGCTTCCTTGGCGTGCGCCGTCTCAGGATCCGCCCGCCGCCGCGCTCGCGATCCGACACGTAGGAGACAATCCAGGACAACGGGAGATAACGGGTGCGCCGTCAGAGCCCCACGGAGCTCCCGCAGCAGCTAATTGTAGAGCAGTGACACCTCCAACGCCATATAGTGTCCATTCACCAACCTGCAATACTGCACACATCTTTATGGAATAGCGCCATGTAGAAAACTAGACAAGAAATAGTGATGACAACACAGAGTGCGTACAGCGCCATCTAGTATAGTGTCACTCATGTGCAGTTTGCATGCTCGACTGGATAGATGGATTGATATGGCTGTACCCTTTAGATCGGACGGTGGCTAACGCCACCAAGCCCTTATTCTCAGTGAACCAAAAACTAGATTTATTTTTTTTCTTTAACTAGTGTGGTTGAGGACTGGTACTTTGCAGTGAAGGGTTTAATTTTCACTCGTGTCTAGACTTTAGCCACCAATCAGACAACCTCCTTCTAGTTAATTCAACCCGCTGAAAGTATATTTTGCCCTCCCTGTCCCTAAATCCCAGTGCTTTAAAAAACTATGCGCCCTCATCCTGAGCTATAGGCTGAAGCCTTTCACAGAACATTATCAAGTGTTCGGCAGTTTCCTCTTCCTCTCCACACGCTGTGCATACCGTGTCTGCCCCTTCATATTTGGCTCGATATGTCTTTGTTCACAATACTCCCGTCCTGGCCTGAAACAGCAGAAAACTACCCAGAGTGTTATCATAAATCCTTTCCTTGGCAATTTCTTGATTAAAAGTTCGATAGATCTGTAGTGCGGACTTCTTCATCATACCAATTCTCCACATATCGGTTTCAGCTTTTTTCACCTTCTTCTTAACCAATATTTCTTTTTGGTTGGGCCCCCTGCTGTTTTCTAAGTATTTACCAGTCAATTCTCTGGTTCTCTTCTTTCATGTTGTATCGAAATTCCTCATGTACAAGCAGTTGAATACCCTCCTAGCCCGACGCTCCTCCCCCATTTCTCTCACTCGCTCCTCAAATTTTATTATGTCGCTAGCTTCCCTGCGCTCAAATGATGTCCATTCCATATCACCCTCCCTCCCTACCACCCTCCCCGTACTCCCTGATTTGAGGTATTCCCGTCAGCTCCTAAGGCAAGCCTACCTATACCACGTTGCTTAATTTCTAGTCTTGCTTGAACTTCTGATCTCATGCACAAGACCGCATTGCAGAACGTCAAACCAGGAACCATGACCCCTTACCATATTTCTCTTACAACATCATACCTATTTTAATTGTACGGTGTCGTGTTTTTCGACACCGCTGCATTCCTGTTACATTTAGTCGTCACGTATATTTCGTGTTCCCTTAGGTACTCGATCTCATTGTTTATCCATACGTTCAGATATTTGTATTTATTTGTTATCTCTAGCATCACCTCCTGTATTCTAAGCCAACTACCTTCATTAACCTTAAACATCATGACTGCTGATTTTTCTTTACTGAATCTGAAATCTAACCTATCTCCCTCATTACCACAGATGTCCAGCAATCTATGCGAATCTTCTTTGTTGTCGGCCATTAACACTATACCATGTGCGTACATCAATGCTGGTAGTGCGTGTTTAATCAGTTTTCCTTGTTTGACGAAAGAGAGGTTGAAGCCCAGTCCACTTCCCTCTAATTTGGCCTCTAATCATTCTAGGTGCATCATGAATAACAAGGGTGACAGAGGACATCCCTGCCTAAGCCCCCGTTTCAACTCTGTGGGCTTGGATACCTGTTGTTCCAACTTTATAATTACCTTGTTACCTTTATAGATATCCTTTAAAAGATTAGTGACTCCATCTTCTACACCCAGTGTGTCCAGTATTCCCCACAAGTGCTCTTTGACCACGCTATCGTACGCTTCCTTGATATCCAAAATTGCTAGCCACAGGGGCTTGTGTTCCTTTTCTGCTATTTCAATACACTGCGTCAGTGAGCGCAGATTGTTTTCCAACCTCCTGTGTTTCCGAAACCCATTCTGCAGTTCCCCCAACACCCCATCATTATCTATACAAGCCTGCAGTCTTTCCCTTATCTGCACCACCAGTCTGTAGACCACTGATGTCACTGTTATAGGACAGTAGTTGTTTATGTCAGCTTTGTTCCCGTTTCCTTTATAGATCATGCTCATCCTGCTAAGTTTCGCTACATCGGGGACTTTACCAAAGAATATTATTTTGCTCCCTGCCTCTCTCAAATTCGGCTTAGGCTTTGTACCAAATATCTTAATCAGCATAATTGAAATGCCATTTGGGCCTGTTGATGTACTGCTAGGAACCCTCTTCTCAGCCCTTTCCTACTCTCGTTGTGAAAATGAACCCATTGCGCCCCTTGATTCATCCTTGTCTATTGTGTTGCACAAGGCACTTATTTGTTGAATTTTTTTTTCTGTCACCCTTGTTCATATATATTCAATAGCTTCGTCCCCTTCTTGCCTAGCAAGTTGAGCTGTAGTTATGAACCTCTGCTCTTGGCTCGTCTCATTTCTTAGGGAGTTCAGATGGTTACAAAATTTAGCAGCTGCCTTTATATCCTTTTTTATGTACTTCTGCCAGCCACCGAGCTCCCTTTCTTCTAATATTTTCATTGATCAAAAGAGATGCTTCCCTTCTACAGCTTAGAAAGATGTTGATTTTCTTTCAACATCATCTGTCGGTTCACCCCGCTGCTTTGCATGTTTGTGTTCCCTAGAGGTTTCCTGACGTTTTGCTATGGCTCTCTTAACTTCCTCATCCCACCAACTCTTGGGTTTGTGTCTTCTTTTACTTGCCACGTGCCTTAACAAGCTCTAGCTCAAACAGTGTAATTAGATTCTTGTACGTCCACACTGTTTTATTATTCTCAGTGATTACTTTATCAATTTTTTATAGCCATTTCTATTTGCCTTTCTGAATTGAAATTTTCCTGTAGTTGCTCATCTTGTCTCCTTCCTACTTTCATTGCTCTTCCAAAACTTAGCTCTATACGTTTGTGATCACTACCCATACTTCTGGAGCCACATTCATGTTTGTGCATAACCCTGAGCCTATAATACATGCTCTGAGCCATCAGTGCGTAATCTATCGTCGACTGCAGCCTTCCTACCTCCCATGTTGTCTGCCCTTCACACTTCTCAGTACTGTTGCAAATGATCAAATCAAGCCTTTGACACATATCCATGATCACTTTGCCTGTCGGGTTGGTATACCTATATATATCTTCTATGTGCGCATTCATATCTCCTAGTATAATTATCTCGCACTCTCCTCCTTATTCCTCAATGTACTTTGATATACGCTCCACCATTGCCTGGTTTTCCTCTCTGGCCTTTTTTTCCCCGTCGACAAGTACACCAAGCCAAGGAGTGTCACTTACCCTGCCACTTTCCCTTTTAGCCAAAAATGTTCCTTGCACTCCTGCTTAACCATTTGCCAGTCTGTACTTTTATGAATGAATGCCCCAATACCACCCCCCTTTCTACTGCCTTCGGTTCTATTACAATATTCCCACGCGTAGAACGCATTGTTAGGAGGTTGTTCCAGGTCCCTGAGATATGTTTCTACAAAACCGTATACCATTGGCCTCTCCTCCTTTAGCTGTTCTTCTATCTCTTCCCACTTCAGCCTGTTCCTACCACCCTGCATGTTAATATACCCTATGTCTGAATTGGCTCGGTGCTCGTGGCTACGTCTATTTCTGCCCCGGACTCTTCCTATCTTAGATACTGGTGCCATGTTATTATAATCGTATCTGTCCATACCACCTGTCAAAGAGTCTCCCTGGTTGTTTTCCTCGTTACTAGCTATCCTGCATCTCGAAGGACCCGCGTGCCCCCCAAAAAAGCTACTGCGTGTCCTGCAAGTCGCCAACGCACCTCATGAGCTAGCCGCCCATCGAAGTGGATTCTGTCTCGTTGAAAACCACCACACCTATGCACCTCTCTGTTTATTTCCACCACCTAAAAGCCTTTCTCTCGACTTATCCGCCATATCTCTTTGTTTTCGTTGACTACTGCTCTTTGCAAGTTGCCGTCACGCATCTGTACCACCGGTATCGTGCATATTACCACATGTACCTGAGGAGAAATGGCGCGCATGTCATCGACCCCTTTCGCCAATGTGGTCGCTAGTCCTGCCGTATCTTCATTTAAGTCATCATTTAAACCACCTGAAACTATCACAAGGTTTCGTCCATGAGCTGTAGCTTTGAGTTTTGCGTTCACTTGCCTCATGACTGCTTCCAGCTTGCGTCCTGGGAACGTCCCTACTGCAACCCTCTTATCACCTCTTACCCTCTCTTTGATTGCTTCTGCGCATCGATTTAAATTCGTGTCCCCGGCAATTATCCCATGCTGTGACTTTTCAGCTGGAGTGTCCGGCACCTGGGGGTTAAGTGCACTTGTAACGCCGGCTGCTTTGTCCCCTCCCAGCCCCACCACTACTTCGCTGAAGCTGGGTCTTGCTACCATTGAACCGGATGAACCTGTTATTTTTTTCCAAACTTGCTTGCTCCTTCTTCTCCTTGCATGCATCTGTATGAGACAGCGCCATCTTCTGTATAATAAGGGAGACGCTGCTGGTTAAGCCGGAGGGAGGGATTGCCCTTGGCCATAAGAAGCTTGCTACCCCCCCCCCCCCCAAAAAAAAATACAGAGGGAAAACGTGTGATGGAACAAAGGAAAGTATAAGCCACAACAACAAAAGCCGCCCAGCTTTTTAATTAGTCAAGAGTTGGCACCACTAGCTGTTACATTTTTCAAAGCATATAAAGCAAGGGCTTCAAGTTGCATATGAAAACAAGTAAGGCATCCGGGTTGTGCACTGTTAAAACATTGGGTCTGCGACAAGCCCCAACTATTCTAAGCAAGCACCTTGTACCATTGTGAGACTTGCTTGATATTGTACAAAACTTCCATGCACTCAATAAGTGCTATTTTGTTACATCTACAACAGTTTAGTTTATGTTTAATGGCAGAATACTGTTTCATCTGCGACAGGATGCATATGACCGCGTCTTGCTAGTTCTGCAAAACCAGATTACGTGACCGTTCGCGAACTGAACACTTATTTATGTCAGCTCACTAATCATGGTTCATCGCAAGCACATTATCATAATGAATTCATTGAAGCTATATTTCATTATGCCCTCGCACCATTAAATATAGACTTTTGACATTTAGAACTTTACATCGCTCGACTTAGACGCGCTGCACTAACAAATCGCTTACATCCATGAGATGCAAACCTCAGAGTTACGCCCAGTTCCGACTGGATACATGGTGGTACATACATGTAAATATTTTGCCGCGCATTAATGCAGTGCCACCTGGTCATATACACTAATGCGGTGTCTTCGGAAAGGCAGCGGCTTGCCAGAATCAGCTGTTCTTGCATGTCACACAAGACAAAAACCCCGCTTCCCTCTTCACGAAGCTGCCTCTGGTATCGACGATGTCGCAGAAAAAAAAATGGCAGCATATCCACGGAGTGAATGATGGAGAGTGCGGCGGAGAATTCGTCCGTCCATTCGTTCTTGCTTCCATCCGTCCATGCGTCCGTCAGTGTGACTGTCCATGCGTCCATCAGCCCGTCCGTGCGTGCGTCTGTTCGTGCGTCCGTCCCTGCGTTCGTCCATGCAGCCGCCCCTGCGTCCGTTCATGCGTCCATCCATGCATCTGTCTATGTGTCCGTTCGTCCATCCATTCAACACTCCAAGTACCACCATCTCGCATCTTTTCATCATATATTCCCCATATAGAAGCACCGCCATCCAGCGGACATTCCAAGGACTAAACGAGAGGTGGCACACACGCACACTTTTTTACGGCTTGCGCTTCGGGTCCTCTTCCCACCTTTAACCACCTCGAGTTCATGGTATATACTAGTTCACTGTATTCATGGCACTGCGGCCGAATGCTCGCTATACCTTTCGAAAACCAAGGAGGTTACGCCCAGCGAGTATGACGTAGCAAACTTTTTCAGTCAGATAGGGCTCAATGTACATGCCAATGGCTGCTAATGGGAAATAAGAGGCGGAGAATTCGGCTTTTACTTTCTTACGGCTTGCGCTTCGTATCTACTTCCCATTTTCAACCACCTCGAGTTCATTCATGGTATATACAAGTTCATTGTATTCATGGCACTGCGGCTCAACGCTCGCTATACCTTTCTAAAGCAAAGGAGGTTACACCCAGCGAGTATAACGTAGCAACCCTTTCTTGTCAGATAGTGCTCAATGTACATGCCAATGGCTGCTAATGGTGATCGCAGCTTGCACGTTAACTAGAAGCCGAATGCTCCTGTCTCTCATTCCCCATTAGCAGCCATTGGCATGTACAGTGAGCACTATTTTTTATTGTTCAACAACTCACAGAAGAAGTCTCTCACCGGCACCACCTTGGAGGTCAAAATGTTATACTTGTTACATACTACGGGAGACGAACGGGTGCCGCTATAAGGAGCTTCGCCCCTAAAACTAATTTTGCTTTCACTAGATGCACAACAGCGTCGATAGGTGAGCAGAGTGGTTCCAGGCATGACCAGCAGTGCAGTAGCGGTTGTGGGAAATCTGCGCAGTTTCGCAAAGAATCGAACTGCCTAATGCGTCATTTTTAATGTATTCAACGTTGTTCTAACTGCATACTGTGCATAGAAACAAGAAGTACTGCTGTAGCAAAAAGAAGCAATCCATTACGTACCCCAGTTGTTGTCAGCTGATGCCTCATTTATAGTTAATTATCGCACATGCGTAAGGTAATTGCTTTTTCAGGTAAACGAAAAAAATACTGCTCTTAAAGACCCAAGCATCAAAATTTAGTGTCATTGCAAACAAGGCTCCTGGAAGAAGATGACAAGACAGGCCTTCTTTGCTTTTATAGAGCTCTGGTTTTAATACGAATCCTTTAGTGCATGCGATCTGGACTCAATCATTTGAACTTGTATGCTCGCCGGGGGAGAAAGATAAGTATCTTTTGATGACGTTGTTGTGCACATTGATGATTACTTGGCATACCATTTAAGTATATGCTAGAGCTTATTGCCCCCAAGTTATGACACAAACAGTGGGTACACGAGTGGAGAAGCCACACCGAAAAAAAAAAAAAAAGTTGTCTGATCGCTGCAGTCACTCAAGGTCAACTCGAAACGTAACACACCCACGAAGTTCCATGAGCTCAAGCCAAAACAGAACTTGCCCGACTTCCTTCCCTGTATACGACGTAGAAGGTGTAGTGTTTATGAAGGAGCCTGATGTGAGCTAATTCCTGGCCACACAAGCAACACCATTGGCCTTGCCAAGGAAGCAGGCCTCTGGGGCTACAAGCTGGAGGGAAATCACTATAGATGGCGGGTCTTGCAGAAAGGATGCACGAAATCCATGAAAAAAAAGCAAAAGGCAAGAAAAGGCCACTGCCACAAGTGCTCGACAACATAGCGAATAAGAGAAGACAAAAAGAAGACACGTCCTAGCTAAGGAAGTTTCTGTGACTTCTCCGTCCTCGTTCACTTTTCTTGTTGTTGTTGTTTAAGCTCGCTCAATGAACACGCTTGCTGACTCGCCGAGGTCGTTTCCTCGACGCATCCGACCGAGTGGGTCATTTTGGTGACGCGTGTCTTCCAAAGGTGGATGAAATGGTGGCCGAGTTCGTCGTTGTCTGGAACTAACCGAAGTCTTCGCACAGGACACTTCGCCTGGTCATAAGCCACTTAGGAAAGTGCGGCCAAGCAGAAGGTAAAAGAAAAAGAGCTAAACAAAAAAATAACGTATACACGCATAATTCTGTTAACAAAGCGGCCCGCACGTAAATGGCAAAAGAATGCTGCAGAGATAATTTCTCTCTCTCCCTCTCTCTCTCTCTCGATATATATATATATATATATATATATATATATATATATATATATATATATATATATATATATATATATATATATATATATATAAACAGCACGGGCTTTCGTTATCAGAAGTACTTTTTCATTCGCATTGCAGTAGGCGTCTACATTGGTCTTTATGGTCTGATAATTAGGCACTTGCTTCTAGCTCTGAGTGGCACGCGAGACAATCACGAAGAAATGACACGAGTAGTGACCAACCCCATATAGACCTCTGTCCTTGGTTCCATGTAATGAACACTTATGCAATCAGCACAAAACTACAAGAAATTCCGTTGCTGGCTTTGTACTTAACAGGTTCATCTTCATTTGCCGAGCTCACTCAGGCCGTCGATCAACTTATAATGGCTAACCTGATTTTGGCTCATTAAGGATCAATATATCACACGTAACGGTATGAAGGTTGCTAAGATGCGGGCCAGCTTTTTGCCTGCATTGATAGAGAGAGCTATTTGGAAGAATAGAGCTTATAGGCATTGAAAAAACTCTCGCAGATTTTCGATACACAAATTTTCCACTAGTAAAGTCAGTTCAAAGCCAACCTTCGGGCAGCGGGCATACAGACGGCATACTCACAGGAACCTAGGTGGCTCAAAATGATCTCGATTTGAAATATACGTCGGTGTCATCCGAAGTATCTCAAACAGATCGATGACTTCACAGTCATATTTATTCGTCTGGTTAATTCAGCTTGATAGAAAGAGCCTATAGGATATTATAATGCAGCTACCTTATGAACATTTCCATTCCACTTTGTATCATTGCCGTATACGGGAAATTTCTACATGCGTATTCGTTCGACGCACTTTTATTATCCTAAGGCAAATACAAAAACCCCTTCAAAAAGATAGACAAAAGAGACATCTGCCAAAGGCACACGTGTGTCATGTTCTTTGTTGCTTATTAATTTACAACATTGTGAGAGATTAGACATCTTTATGCTCTATACTGGCACCGCATTCGGCTCGATGTCAATGTGGGTTAGTTGGAGAGTTCTTTGTTTTCTTCAATAGAACCGATTCTGAACGTGTGCACGCACGCACACACACACACACACACACACACACACACACACACACACACACACACACACACACACACACACACGCGCGCGCGCGCGCGCGCGCGCGTGCGTGGTGATTTTTTGCATACTATAAACCTGATTGCGTTATCTAATATGTGTTGTTAAAATACGTAAAATCACCAAGAAAAAGGAATATATCAAACGCATGTTTGTTCAGAGAACATCTTGCGGAAAACACCATCTTTTATGGGCAAACAGGGCTCGCGTTGCGTATAGAGCACTGCATGAAAACGTAATTTAAAGAAGGGCAGTCTCTGTCAGCGTAAATACGTATTCTCTAAACATCGGGAGGCTTTCGCGGAGCCTATGTAGTAAACAAATGACAACACCGATCGGTGCTAATTTCACGGAGAGTAGCATGATCGATTACTTATGCGGAAAAGCGCCCCGCGGCTGCACATGACGTCTGGACGGGACGAGATCGATGGTGCCCGACTCGGTACTGATGACAGGAAGAGTGCATTACTAACTGAGCGAAGCAAATGGGGTGCCACGTTCACAGTATTGCGTGCAGCACGAAAATACTCGGGTGTCATATTTTAATGTTCCCATAACACGGCTCTGTATTGTGACCGGGACAAGCTCATTGAGCCTCTTGGCTGGCTGCTTGCCATTCAAGAGACGCACCCAAGGGAGCCAAATTTTTCGAAGTAAGCTACACTTTGGCAAGTAGCACTTTGCTAAAGACTGAACAATAATATTCTTACAGTTGTTGCCAATTAGCGTGCACTCTGTTTCCATGCGCGCTACTAGTAAGCAACTGGTAGTGTAGATCCGTGCACGAAAGCATTGTGTGCACTAATTCTGATCCCAGTTGTTCACACCAATTGTGTTGTATTGCACTGACTCGAGTACACAAACTGTTATACACAGCAGCAAGCAAGAAAAGTACATACACCAAGATTCAACCACACCAAGTTGTAAGCATAGAACTCTGTTTCTTGTGCGCCCGTGTGCTGGTTGATCACCATATTTTCCTCGTGTTATTACTATCACGAAATTTCACTGCTTCTAGTGGTTTGGTACACAGGACGACGAAAGCACAATGCTTATTTATCGGAAGGCCACAATTACGCAGCATTCGCACTACTGCATAACCTTGACCGAGCTCTTGGATTTGTGTTTGAAACAGCGGAGTTACAAGCCTACCCTGCAGGACGCCTTTTTGAGCCCAAATTTGACCAGGATAGCCTTAATAGCTATGGTCATCATCGAAAGAAAGCGACTATTGGTAATTCAATAAAGTAGAGCGTTAAATTTCGATCTCTCAAAGAAAATTCTAGAAAGAACTAAAGGTTATGTCGGAAACAAATGCATGTAATACAGCAGCTACTGCATCACCTGTGATCGCTAACATCGAGCCTGGGTTACAGTGCTTCACAAATTACGCAAATTAAGTACAAAGCCGTCTGCGCGAAAGCTTTGTCGCTGCATTCCCTGTCACAATCCCGTGTTCCTGCGCATCTATTTTAACGAAGCCACACATTAACGCGACCTTGTTAAACATAATAATAAGATTCTCTTCACTCTCCTCTTTCATGGCGTGACAGTGCTAATTTATTCACGAGATTATAAAATGTGAGCCTTTGAAGTCTGTCGCAAAAGTTCATGGTAAGCTGGCGTTATAAAACCTTGCTTTTAACAATTACTCACACATCGTGAGAAGCAGGCAGCCTGGATATAGCACTACTACAATGCAGTGATGAAAATTATAGCGAAAGGCCTGTGCTAATGGGAAGGTGAATACACACTGAACCGCCTGTTTGCTTATGGTAATCTTTTTAAAGCCAATTTGGGGAACTTCGACATAAAAAATTTGATTTCTCTGTCCGTGTGTCTGTATACTTGTCTGTTTGTCCACCTTTAACGGTATTTTAAACCACACCAAAGTGGCCACACGAAACCCCAAACAGCTGATCTCATCCGCACCGCCCACCAATATTGCTCAAGATTCAGCGTTCATACTTGTGTGATTGTCAATTAAGCAATCATTGCGCATATCAGAGACATTGTAATAACACGTCGATGTTCTGTATGTGTGCCTCTAACTACAAAAGGCATATTTAACGAATTAAAAGGACCATAGCGTTTATCACGTTGCGCTGAACAGGCAATGCTTGCACGAAAAGGCAAGTGTTTCCAGCGCTTTGCTAAGACGACACGGTGGTGGTACCTACCCGTCGCCTTGCGTTCCACACCTTATCAACTCCAAGATGGGCGCGCAGGGTGAGCGCGCTTCGTTTTTCAAGATAACTGCCAGATGGCACTCATGTCTGACGTGTAATAAGGTCCCTAGATGAAACAAGTTTCCAAGGTAGCGACACCCTCCCTTTTCCTCCTCGCTTACTTGCCTGAAGCGCCCCCTAGAAGGTTTAAAACTTTCATTCAAAAGCGAATGTTTGGGTTCTGTTGCTACGGTGAATAGATGTAAATGAAACAAAATGGAACGAAATAAGGCGTAGAATAAACAGTTACCTTTATGAACATAAACGGCACAACACAAGAGCAAGCGAGATGTGCGTTACTCAACCGGCAACGTTGGGCAGTTCTATACTTAACACCACTAGCCATGGCGTCTCGCGTAGTACATTTTAGTTCCACGGCCGTGGTATTTCGTCGAGTTCTAACTAGTCCGATTGTGTTTTGTTCGTGCTGTGACACAGTGAACGTGCTTCTTGCTGGATCCTGTAAGTGGCCACAGGGCGTGATGTTGTGACGATTGATTACAACCGGCTTGTGCACACGCAAGAAAAAAACTACGACCAGACTGGTACGAACACTCATCCAGCAGCACTGCGATGACGTTTTTTTTTAAATGTGCTCATTTGGACAATCTTGATGCCAAGTGATTATGATGCGGTGCTGGGAACTTCCTGAAAAGTGAGAGTTCTACTGGTGAGGTGTCTCGAAGCAGCGCGTTTCGGCTCAAGCGGGAACTGGTCAAGAGTGAAATGTTTCTGAAGGTGCGTTGATTACAACCTACAGCTGTTCTGTATACGTGCATACCCACATGTATTTGTACCAACTGGCATGCACTAGACACGCATTAGACGCGCGCCTGGCGTTTCAATAAAAACCGACAAGTGAACTCGCTTCGCAGATCCGCGTCGACATACGACGGAGTTGCACGAAAGCATTCGCGTGAAATGGTTCATAGTTGCACTTCATGGTGCGCTTCATCTCGGAAAGCACGAGGTAAGTTGAAGAGAGCGCAACCATTTTCTGTTTTTTACGGCAACGCAGCATTGCTGAAAAACGCAGATGTTGCATTGAACGAGCATGGCGAAACAATCTTGGTCGACTTAGCGCACACCGAAACGCTCCTCCTCTTCAGTTTATGTTCTGGCTACAATTTTGTCTTTGGTCACGGCGAGAATCCGGCTGGAGCCATATGCGCATGCGTACTCGTTTTGAACCTTTTGCATGATAATAAGTAACACCACCAGCCATTTGCAAGATCACGTGCAAGTAATGCACCAATTACAGACGCGGATGGCAGAGAAAAAGAGGAGTAATCGAGAGAGTGAGGAGGACGGCTCGAGAACAGTGAGTGACGCTACCTTGTTTCATCTAGGGACCTTAACGTGTGAGTTAACTTGATGCGCTTGTTCGCCTCCGCTGCACGCTCGAAGCACTCTAGCACAGCGCTTCCACCATATGATTCACTGACTTTCTCGCACAGAACATCAAATAAACGTTTTGGTCACTCTATCCAGACGCAAGACTATCGTCTTTCGACGACCTTTGCAGCATAACATGCAAATATGGGGCCAATTTTTTAAATTCGAAGCATTTCATAGCGAACTTCAGCGACTTTGAGCGTACCTATCTATCTAGCCACCTACGACATTTAGCCCTCCTGGCCATTTAGATAATGTTATCAATACCAAACTTGGTATGGAATAACATTAATGTATGAAGAACATATTTGAGTAGTCATAACATGCAAATCAAGATATACATGTCATTATTGTCATGATATACATTTCATGGTCCTGCAGCTCTTGCAGTGGTTTCGTTCACATGGCATGTTGTAAACTGGTATGGTATGGCATGATTGCATGGAGGACACAAGCGACAGACCCTAACATGAAAATCATGATATGCGTGTCATGTAACAACATGACTACATGCCACGCTCATGGTGCGCTCACGGCCGTTTCGCTAGCGCCACATATACCAATTTTAGTATTACAGTACGTGAATGAATAACGAAGGTATATGACTGGTGCGAACATGATAATCTTGAGATGAGTGTCATGTAACAACATGACTACATGCCACGCTCATGGTGCGCTCATGGCCGTTTCGCTAGCGCCACATATACCAAATTTGGTATTACGGTACCTGATTGGATGGCGAAGGTATGAGACTGAAGCAAACATGATAAACATGAGATGCGTGTCATGTAACAACATGACTACATGTTACGCTCATGATGCACTCGCGGCCGTTCCGCTAGCTTCACATATGCCAAATTTGGTATTACGTGACGCCAATGAATGACGAAAGTCTCTGACGGGTGCAAACATGATGATCATGAGATGCGTGTCATGTGAGAACATGACTACATGCCACAGTCAAGACGCCAATACATTTCGACGTGACGCGGTGAGCGTGCTCACTGGCGTTTATTTAGTCGCATCACGCCGGCGTTGCCACGCCAGGCGCCGGTCCTGCCATTTACCCTCAGGTGCGTGGCGCGATGCGTTGCTTTGACATATGCGCGTTTCAGCGCGTCTGGCGTCTCTCCGTCACGAAACAAAGGAGACGTGGTGTTGTCAGGGTAACGCGCATTGGCGCGAAATGCTGCACGTCGCATTTTGCGCTGGTTGCCGTCGGGCCGCACCGACGGACGCTGGTTGCACCAGTATCGCTTGGCGTCAGACTATAGAGTTCTAGCGTTTTGCTAATATAGCATCGCTGTCTCCAGCGTGCGCGCGCGTCAATGTTACGTTGGGGTATATTGGGCCCTTCATGATGCACTCGAAGCCGTTTCGCTAGCTCTACATATACCAAATTTGGTGTTACGTGACGTCAATGGATGACGAAGGTATATGACTGGTGGGGTGCACGTTAAAGAATCCCAGGTGGTCGAAATTTCCGGAGCCCTTCACTACGACATGTCTCATAATCATTAGTGGTTTTGGGACGTGAAACCCCACATATCAATCAGGTATATGACTGGTGCAAATATGACAATCATGAGACGCGTGTCATGTAAGAACATGAAAACATACCACGCTCATAGCACGCTTGCGGCCGTTTCGCTAGCTCCACATATACTAAGTCTGGCATTACGTGACGTGAATGTGTAACGAAGGTAAACGACACATCTAAACATGATAATCATGACACGAAAGTCATGTACGTTAAAGATTACATCCACCTCGTAACGTTTTGGTGATTTGAAAGTGTCATATCAACCTTCTTCATTCGTGCTTCTTATATCATCGATTCCCACTGTACGTGGGATCTGCAAATTTTTTAACTACGAAGCATTTTTTAGCGAACTTCGGCTATTTTGGGCGTGTCTCTCTGTCTACATATCGATGTAGTCGCTTACGTTTGGGTGCTGTCGTGGTCACCCTCTCAACTTGGCGTGAACCAATATTAGCATAGGAGGGCAAGATGACATAACTAATATTACGTGCTGGTCTAGACATGAACAATGTCACAATCCTGTCGCACACATCGTCAAACACTTCCCCGCCAGACAGTGGCACATACCCACGAGCGGGTATGTGCCGCTGGTATGCGGGTATGTGCAGCAAGTAACAGACACTTTGTACCTACCCAGGAAGGATGAGAGCACACACGGGCAATATTAATGCGCGAGCGTTAAGGAATACCCGACATAGGTAGCGTCGACCCAAAGAATGCACATAATAATTGTAAGGATCCCAGCAGGAATCGAACCGAAGCATTCTGCGCGGCAAGGAAGCATTTTACGACAAAGTTATGCCATGTCTCGGAATTATTATTCAAATAGACGGTAATGTTCGTGAGACGTCAATAGCGATTGCAGTGCTGCTTGTCGAATTTCATAAAAATTAGATAAGCACTTTTTCAATACAGCCGTCACGTCGGGCTAAGGTCAATTATGGTCGATTGCCATGCGTTGAAGTTGAATTATGTAGCAGTTTCCGGGGCCAGCATGTTCATCATGTTTGCACCGGTGTTATACTTTCGTCATCCATTCACGTACCGCAATACCTAATTTGGTATAAGTGAAACTAGCGAAATGGCCACCAGCACATCATGAGTGGGCAAGTAGTCATATTGTTACATGACACGAATCTCATGATTATCATGTTTGTACCAGTCACATACCTTCGGCATTGATTCACGTACCAAACTACCAAAATTTGTATATGTGACGCTAGCCAATTGGCCGCGAGCACATTATGAGCGTGGCATGTAGTCATGTGGTTACATGACACGCAAGTCATAATTTTCATGTTAGGGTATGCCGCTTGTATTCGCCATGCAATCACGTCAGACCATGCCAGTTTGGCAACATGTCATGTGAACAAGACCACCGCAAAAGCAGCAAGTCCATGAAATCTCAATTATGACATTGATGACATACACGTCATGATTTTCATGTTCTGACCATTCAAATTTGTTCTTCATACAGTCATGTTATGCCATACCAGGTTTGGTATCGATACCATTATACAAATGGCCAGGAGAGCTAAGAGTCGTAGGCGGATAGATAGATAGATAGATAGATAGATAGATAGATAGATAGATAGATAGATAGATAGATAGATAGATAGATAGATAGATATTTAGATAGATAGATAGATAGATAGATAGATAGATAGATAGATAGATAGATAGATAGATAGATAGATAGATAGATAGATAGATAGATAGATAGATGGATAGATAGATAGATAGATAGATAGATAGATAGATAGATAGATAGATAGATAGATAGATAGATAGATAGATAGATAGATAGATAGATAGATAGATAGATAGATAGATAGATAGATAGATAGATAGATAGATAGATAGATAGATAGATAGATAGATAGATAGATATGCTCAAAGTCACCGTAGTTCGCTAAGAAATGCTTCACATTGAGCAAGCGACTCATGATTTACATACGCCTGATCACAGTAGAGCAAGGCATAGAGCCATAGTTAAAATAGCCCTTTTGTCATGTTTTCGGAAGTGCGATAAGAAATTTACCAAAATTTCAAAAAGCAATAAATACAAAACGCAATAAATACTTTTCATATCGTATCAGTCAGTTGATAATCACTTTAGACAGTTGATTGCAGACTTCTACCAGGAATAGAGAGAGTGTCATAGCAACAGCAGTGTAGTTAATAGTCTTGCTTTTGCTTAAGCGGCCGCTTGGCACTTGCTCGCGGAAAAGTGCGCCGCGAAAACGCGTCAACCAACTGAGCGAGCATCAGTTATGTTACAATGCGTTTAGATAGAACTTTCTCATCCGAAACTTTATGAAGCACCGTCAAAGTACGGAAATTTCAACTGTGAGAATTTTTTAGGGTCTGCAATACGAGACCTTTCTTCCCTCGGCAACATGTCCAAGCGAATTGAATTTCAGCTCAGACTTTGCCATCTCTCCACCACTCCCAATATTTTACATTAGACGTCAACGTGATTACGCGTTGCGTTGTATGCACACTTGAAAAAGTATGAACATAACAGTAGGATATATACTGAAAGAACTCACTATGCCAGGTTTTCGGCACTTGGTGCCAATCCATGTGTGATAGAATCATATTAATGGTAAATGTGTTCAAGTATGAAGGTAACCAGTCTGGGACATACTTAAAGAAACACTGCAGTAATCAGGTACCTCAACAGACAGACCACGATACAGCTGCGGTGTTGTGATGTAGTGTTTTGGAAAATTTTTAAAAATGATTGGGAAGTTGGTTTCAGCATCTTCCGAGTGACAAAATAATTGACGATGAAAGCTGAGCGGAGTTGACGCTCGCGATATTTTTGGGACATAGTAGTAAGTGTGAACTCAGCGAGGGCTTAGATAGTGAGTGCACACACTATCAAACCAAGACGTCTTCTTCAACGTCTATAGATTCTTTTATAGTACTTTTTTTTCTCCTGTCAGCTTGGCTCTTTTGTGACTTTCATTTTCGAATATTTGCTTGCCTAGGAAGTGTGAGCGATGTTCACTCGTAGGTGCAGACACTTTGTCATCAAAGGCATTCACTGGAATTTTTAACGCTGTTCATCTTCGAAATTTGCTGAACATTCATCAAGGCACTGCCGCAGAGCATCCTCTATGGCAAAGTGTCGTTATCCAGAGGCGTGGCCATTTTTTCCATTTATTAATTTATTTTAAATATACTATTTATTTATTTATTTATTTATTTATTGCGGGACAAGGTGGTTATGAATGAACGGTAAATGTACGGTTTGCAGTTTACTTGTTACGCCAATGCTAGCATATTCAAAGTTTTATGATTTTATTTTCCAATTTCATTTTTCTTTGAAAAGACGTCGCTGTGAGTAGCTGCAAAACTTAGTCTACAGAACTACTTGCCGGAAGATGACCCATCTATGGTATTTATGCTATAGGCATATATGGGAATACTGTGCAGCTATGTTACTATGGCTCGCCTTTTCGTTTCTGTCTTCAGAAAAAACAGAAAAGGCAATACTTTTTTACGCTAACTTTCAAACAGTAGTTTGTGAGTGCCTAAAGCCATTGTTTTTATTTGTATGAATGTAGGTTACGCAGTCATTAGGTCGTGTGGCTCGTCCTTTCATCAGCCTTGATCCTTGCTACATGCGTGGCAGATGTCTTGCAGCTGTAGTGTGTCATCTCAGGCTGAAGGATTTCATACTGGCCAGATGATTTTGCTGGACTGAGGTGAAGTTAAATTGTCACACAATATGTTGCTAAAAGCTACACGTTCACGCTTACAGGTGCATCATGAAGTGAACTTGAGAGCACATCACCTAGAATGAGCTTTTGTGGTCATACTTCATATATTGGTTGTCAACAAAGCTAAAATTGAGGACCAAAAATGTAAGAGGTAAACTTTAGGGCTACATTGTTTTGCTTTCCTCTCCAGTATAGTCTGTAGCTGTGGGCTAAAGGGTATGCAGCTCTAATGCATGAATGTCCTTCCAAATGTCCTTCCAAAGGGAGTGGGCTATTTGATCTACTGTAAAGTCCTGTCTGGTAGAGTATAACAACTGCTGAAAGAACACTTCATTGTCAATTTTAAGCGTTTATTTTAATACACATTACTGCTCCGAAATAAGCTCTTTTTTCACGATAAACGGCGCTTCTTAGTGGTCGCATTTATGCGTGTGTAAATAATTATTTTTATTGCGGTAGGAATTTTATGGGCACCTCATGTGGTTTTTGCAGCCACCATCGACGTCACAACGGCCACAGTTTCCATTTTTCGCATCAATCTCAAATCGATAAGATCGCCCAAAGCATCGTCTTTTCTTCCCAGAAACTAAAGCACGTGCGCCCTGACGATGAAAGTGGCTTAAGCAAGGATCAAACGAGCTGGCCATCTCCGTCGCACAAATAGTGCATGCGATGACGTCATCCACGTGCGTTGCCTACCGTCGATTGATCCTCAAACGAAGAGAGGACACCCCGCCTGTCTTGTGACGGGCTAAGAAGTATGAAGCTTTTTAGAGAATATGAAACTCGTGCAGCATTGGACTTCGTTCATGAGGGCGGATATTCTACCGTTACTGGCGCGTTGAGTATCTAGGCAGACACCAGAATATGGTCCTCTTACTTTTCGTTAATACGAGAGAGACGGCATGAGCAGCGCTTCGATTCCTTTAGCAAATGTCTCTCTCTCTCTCTCTCTTTTTTCTTGACTTCCCTCTGTCTCACCTTTCTAGTCTTCCTCCCAAAATCCCCCAGCCAACTGGATGTCTTTCTGGTTAACCTCCCTGCCTTCTCCCTTTTGTTGCTTCCTTCCTCCTTCTTCTTTCCCTTACACCAGAGTTTTGTGAAGTTGTGAGAGATCGTGGATGCAAGATTGTTATCCATAGTCTTACTACGTATAAAATTACATCTTTTTTAAATATTGCATTGAATGTTCGGTCATGGCGGCGAAACGATGGTCTTTATGTCTTCGTTGATTCTGGCCACACCTCCAATTGTTTACCGTCGATCAGTTTTGTCAGAATGAGCGGCAAGTTTCACACATCGATTCGTTTTGTTCTTCTCCAACTACATAATCGCAAGAAGCAAAGTGGAGCCAGTGCATTGTTCTTCTTTCTAAATGAAACAAAAAGGAGTTTGACTATAAGCGTCCGAAAGAAGCACACATAGCATTTTAGCTTTACACGTTAAAGCACAAGACGAATTGCATTAGACTGATTGGCTAAAATACGAGTTTAGACGAGCCTACAAGAAGATTTGAAACGATGAGAACAAACGGGAGTGAAGGGCCTTAAGAGAACGGATATGCTGATGTACACAATAGAAACAATAAATCAGTGGCCTTATTTTTGAGAAGAGCAGAAGTGTGTTAGTAACATCTCATCGGGTTCGCTGGTTGGGTTCGTTTTTTATGCAGCCACTGATTTCTCGCGTTCATAGATTTATCAACATTGGGTCTGCGCTTGCAAATACAGAAAAAAGAAAGAGAGAGAGATTGCAATTCACTTGCTCAAATTCAAGAAGCGCCTTAGGCAATCACAACCCTCACAACGGCACGAGCTCAAAAAGGTGAAAAAAGAATTGAGGTGAGTGAGGCGAGAAGCACCTTACAGACAAGTGTAAATGTCTACACATTAATGTGTGTGCAGGTATTGAAGAAGCAAGAAGACCAGAGAGTGTGGTAATGTTTCCCGAATGAGAGTTGGAGCGTATGCACGTTTGAGGCAGCTAGGCTAACCTTACTACTTCTTACTTCGCTTTCAAAGTGACGTCCCAATCTTAATTTGGACTTTGTACCGAGGCTGCGTTCTGCGCTGTCTGCTTCTGAAGCATTCTGACACCCGACCTTTTTTCAACATGAAATTCTTTTCTCCATCTACAGATCATCAGTCGTACTGTTTCGAAAGTTTACAAAAAAACTCACAGAATCCTTATTTACTTTACTAAGATGACTTCAATGAAAAAGCTGTGTTCTTCGTTGTGTTCTTCACAGCCGATTGTATTATTCTTCCGTGATCCCTTTCTGCATTTAGGGTGGCTTTGCAGGGCCTCAGGGATCGGAGGAATCGAAGTTATCCTCACTTCACGCGGATATGCAGCGCTGTCTCCAAGATATGCCTACGCTTAAACAAGCGAGTATGTGATGCGATGACGTCACCAGGTGATCGCATAAGTATGTCCGAATGTTCTCAGAAATTTTGGAAATCTGAGTCGTCATGCCGACCTTACTAAGCCGCTATCTAAGACAGCACGGCTTTTTTTTTATCGTCAGTTTCAAGCTCACGTCGCGAAAACTGACAGCCAAATACGTCGTTTCATCGTCGGGCATCTAAGGTTTTTCCCTTAATATTGGTTATTCAAATACTACTCTTTTAATTTCTTGAAACGAAAAACAAAAGAAGGAGTTGTAACCATTACTTGTTGACGTCTAACCTTTTCCACTTGATCGTTACAAATAAAGAATTAAAAAACAAAATAGCATATATACATATGTGCAGTACAGTTCAAAAGTTCTCATTTGGGAAGCACAAACAAGTAGCTGCCACGCACACTTTTAGCATGGTCCGCTCAGTAGTGGCCACAAATATTTTTGTCTTCACAAAGTGACGCTGGTGCTACTACGTTTTTTTTTTTTTCGATTTATTCTGGACCTAATATTTTCTGCAACATAAACGTTCGCTTGGAATCTAGCGTATAGAGTTCCTGTTCGAGCCACCGTCGGTGTGCATCGTGTTTCGGACAGTCGAGCAACGGGTGATAGATATCTGTGTCGTCGTGGATGCACGAATATTCCAACAATGCTCCACGCTGAATCTGAGGTAGGAATTGCTTTGTGTGTGCAGTTTCGGGTCTTAGGCGATGTATGAGAGTGTCTGTGCGCTTTGAAAGATGAGAACCTGATTGGCCCTCAATATCAGGACCAACAGCATATAAGATCAAGTCCTTTGTTTTGCCTGTGAACCACGTAGACAAGCATTTACACGTTTCGTTCCTACTAAAATTATGTTTATTCACCCTGAGATACTTTTGTCGTTTGAGAACTTGACGATTATATTATCATAACCCAACTATATTCTCGTGCGAATGACCTCGTATCAAATAAGTCACTCTCTAATTGTTGCTATAGCCGCAACTACAATGCTTTGAGAGAGCACATATGAAAGTGACCTTATTTACGTTATGCCTAACACATGACAGCGACCAATGCTGGGTGTTGTCCGGAGGAGGCTATTCATGTGAAGCATCTTCTTTTAATGCGTGATAGGAACAGTCTGCTCAAAAATACTCAGAATTGAAAACAGAAGAAAGCTGTGGTATCAATAAGAACAAAAAATGGCAGCATATCCACGGGGTGAATGATGGAGAGTGGGGCGAAGCATCCGTCCGTCCATTCGTTCTTGCTTCCATCTGTCTATGCGTATGTCTGTGTGACCATCCGTGTGTCCATTCGCCCGTCCGCGCGTGCGTCTGTTCGTGCGTCCGCACGTCCATTCGAGCGTCCGTCCCTGCGTTCATCCATGCATCCACCCCTGCATCCGTCCATGCGTCCATCCGTACGTGAAGTCATTCATGCGTCCATCCACGTATATGTCTGTGTGTCTATTCGTTCATCCAGTGAGCACTCGAAGTACCACCATATCGCATCTTTTCATCATATATTCCGCATATGCACCGCCATCCAGCGGACATTCCAAGGACTGAACGAGAGGAGGCATACGCACACTATTTTACGGATTGCGCTTCGTGTCTACTTCCCACCTTTAACCACCTCGAGTTCATGGTATATACTAGTTCACTGTATTCATGGCACTGCGGCCCAACACTCGCTAAACCTTTCTAAAACCAAGGAGCTTACGCCCAGCGAGTATAACGTAGCAACCCTTTCTTGTCAGATTGTGCTTAATGTACATGCCAATGGCTGCTAAGGGGAATGAGAGACAGGAGAATTCGGCTTTTAGTTAACGCGCACGCTGCGAGTTTTTTATTGTTCAACAACGCAGAGAAGAAATCTCCCACCGGCACCACCTTGGAGGTCAAAATGTAAGTCTGGTTTCACTACTACTACTACGACTACGACTACGGTGGACGAACGGGTGTCGTTATAAAGAGCTTCGCCCCTAAAAGCAGCGCGAACTGCAATCACACAGCCGAAAACTCGATATTTGTGTTTGCGACAGCGGACGCGGTGGCCTCCGTGAATCCGCCATGCTGCAACTCCGCAGCACCCTCTCATGTTCATTTGAGTTGCGAATACCTCAAAGGCATGTGCAGTACAACAACTACTGACAAGAAGAAGTCATATAATCCGGGAAGCGATCATTCGTCGCATCCTGGCGAGGGCCTCGCAATGAGCTGCTCTATGATGACCGTTATGAGCGGCGTGTTCGCTCTATGTACGAACGCTCCAAATGTTCCTTTCCTCTGCTTCACGCTTATTCACGTATTTTCGATTATTTCAGCAGGACAGCACTGAATTAAAGCATTGCGTCATCGGTCCCTGTGTCTCCTAATTTGAGCATATCGACATCAAGGTGCACAAACAAGCAACTTTTGACGTTACCTTAGTCGCTCTTGCACGATTGAATGTGTTCTCCTCGATGAAGCTCTCAAAAGATCAGGGGACCTCATCAATGTTCCAAGGACCTACTTTATTACGTCGTCTACCGAGGATGTCTGCTTCCCTGTGCTGACTGAACACGTTCTCTATGATGCATTTGTTAGAAGGTGGTAAGGGTATTTGGCCTGGCATAAAACAGCGACTCGTGATTCATGAACGCCTGTTCGCAGCAGAGCAAGGCATAAAGCCATAGTTAGAACATCCCTGTCGTCATGTTTTCGGAAGTGGTATAAAAAGTTCGCTAAAGACACTGAGTACTTTTCAAATCGTATCAGGCAGTTAATAATTACTTTATACAGTTGATTAAAACTTCTATCAGGAGTAGAGACAGTGCCATAGCAACAGCAGTGTAGTTAATAGTCTTGCTTCTGTTTAAGCGGCCGCTTGGCACTTGCTCGCGGAAATTGCGCCGTGAAAACGCATCAACCAGCTGAGCGAGCATCAGTTATGTTACAAAGCATTTAGATAGATTTTTCTCATCCGAAACTTTGTCAAGCACCATTAAAGTGTGGAAGTTTCAACTGTGAGCATTTTTCAGGGTCCGCATTACAAAACCTTTCTTCCCTCGGCAACGTGTTCAAGCGAATTGAATTTAAGCTCAAACTTTGCCGTCTCTCCACCACTCCCAATATTTTACATTAGACGCCAACGTGATTACACGTTGCGTGGTATGCACACATGAAAAAGTATGAACATAACAGTAGGATATATACTAAAAGAACTCACTAAGCCACGTTTTCTGCACTTGGTGCCGATCCATGTGTGATAGAGTCATTTTAGTGGTAAAAGTGTTCAAATATGAAGGTAACCAGTGTGGGACATACTTAAAGAAACACTGCAGTAATCAGGTACCTCAACAGACAGACCACGATACAGCTGCGGCGTTGTGATGTAGTGTTTTGGAGAATTCTTAAAAATGATTGGGAAGTTGGTTTCAGCATCTTACGAGCGACAAAATAATTGATAATGAAAGGTGAGCGGAGTTGACGCTCGCGATATTTTCGGGACACCTATAGTAAGTGCGAACTCAGCGAGGGCTTAGATAGTGAGTGCACACACTATCAAACCAACACGTCTTCTTCAACGTCTAGCTTCTTTTTATAGTACTTTTTTTCTCCTGTCAGCTTGGCTCTTTTGTGACTTTCTTTTTCGAATAGTTGCTTGCCTAGGAAGTATGAGTGATGTTCGCTGGTAGGTGTAGAAACTTTGTCATCACAGGCATTCACTAGAATTTTCTACCGCTGTTCTTCTTCGAAATTTGCTGAACATCAATTAAGGCACTGCCGCAGAGCATCTTCTTTGGAAAAGTGTCGTTATCCACAAGCGTGGTCATGTTTTCATTCTATTTATTTATTTTATATTCATTTATTGGTTTATTTATTGCGGGATAGGGTGGTTATGAATGAAAGTTGAATGTACGGTTTACAGTTTACTTGTTACGCCAATGCCAGCACTTTTAAAGTTTTATGATTTTTTCCTAATTTCGTTTTTCTTTTAAAAGAAGTCACTGTGAGTAGCACCAAAGTTTGGTTGACAAAACTACTTGCCGCAAGATGACACATCTAGGGTACTTATGCTATAGGCATATATGGTAATACTGTGAGGCCATGTTACTATGGCTCAGCTTTTCATTTATGTCTTCAGAAAAAAAAACAGAAGGCAATACTTCTTTACGTTGGCTCTCAAACAATAGTTTGCGAGTGGCTAAAGCCATTGTTTTATTCTTATAAATATAGGTTACGAAGTCATCAAGTCGTGTGGCTCGTCCTTTCATCAGCCTTGATCTTTGCTACATGCGTGGCAGATTTTTTGCAGTTGCAGTGTGTCATCTCAGGCTGAAGGATTTCATACTGGCCAGATGCTTTTGCTGAACTGTGGTTAAGTTAAATCGTCACACAATATGTTGCTCAAAGCTACACGTTCGCTCTTACAGGTGTATCATGAAGTGAACTTGAGAACTTATCACCTAGAACGAGCTTTCATGGTCATACTCCATATATAAGGTGTCAACAAAGATAAGATTAAGGACCAAAAATGTAAGAGGTGAACATTAGGACTATATCGTTTTGCTTTCCATTCCTGTATAGTCTGTAGCTCTGGACTGAAGGTTATGCAGCTATACTGCCTGAATGTCCTTCCAAATGTCCTTCCATAGGATTGAATGATTGATTGATTGATATGTGGGGTTTAACGTCCCAAAACCACTATGTGATCATGAGAGACGCCGTAGTGGAGGGCTCCGAAAATTTAGACCTCCTGGGGTTCTTTAACGTGCACCCAAATCTGAATGTCCTTCCATAGGGAGTGGGCGATTTGATCTATTGCAAAATACAGTTTGGTAGAGTATAACAACTGCAGAAAAAACACTTCATTGTCACTTTTCAGCGCTTATTTTATTACTCACTCTCACTCCGAATTAAGTTCTTTTTTCACAATAAACGGTGCTCCTCCATGGTTGCATATATGTGACTGTAAATATTTATTTTTGCGATAGCAATTGTAGGGGCACTCTCATGTGATTTTTGCAGACGCCATCGACGTCACCGCTACCACGCTTTTTATTTTTCGCATCAATCTGAAATCGATAAGATCGCCCAAAGCATCTTATTTTCTACCCAGGAACAAAAGCACGTACGCTCTGACGATGAAAGCGGCTTAAGCAAGGATCAAACGAGCTGGCCATCTCCGGCGCACAAAGAGTGCATGCGATGACGCCATGCACGTGCGTTGCCTACCATCGATTGGTCCTCAAACGAAGCGAAGGCACCCCGCATGTCTTGTGACGGGCTATGGAGTATGAAGCTTTTTAAGGAACATGAAACTCCGACACTCGCGCCACAGCATTGGACTTCGTTCATGAGGGCGATATTCCGCCGTTACTGGCACGTTGGTTATCTAGGCAGACACCAGATTATTGCTCTCTTACTTTTCGTTAGTACGAGAAAGATGGCACGATCAGCGCTTCGATTGTTTTAGCAAATGTATCTCTCTCTCTCTCTTTTCCTTGTCTTCTGTCGTTTTCACCTTTGTAGTTTCCCTGCTTAATTCCCCGGCCAACCGGATGCCTTTCTTGTTAACCTCCCTGCCTTCCCTCTCTTGTTGCTTTCTTCCTCCTTCTTTTACACCAGAGTTTTGTAGAGTTGTGAGAGATCGTAGATGCAAGATTGATACACATAGCCTTACTACGTATAAAATTTCATCTTTTGTTAAATAATGCATTGATTGTTTGGTCATGGTGGCGAAACGATGGTCTTTATGTCTTCGTAGATTCTGGCCACACCTCCAATTGTTTACCGTTGATCAGTTTTGTCAGAATAAGCAGGAAGTTTCACACATCAAAGCGTTTTGCTCTCCTCCAAATACGTAAACGCAACAAGCAAAGTGAGGCCAGTGCATTGTTCTTTTTTTCCAAATAAAAAAAGTGTTCGACTATAAGCGTGCGAAAGAAGCACCCATAGCCTTTAAGCTTTACACGTTTAGATACAAGATGAATTCCATTCGACTGATTGGCTAAGAGACGATTTTACACGTGGCTACAAGGAGACTTGAAATTATTGGAACGAACGGGAGTGAAGGGCCTTAAAGGAACGAATATGCTGATGTACACAATAACAACAGTAAAACAGTGGCCTTACTTTTTAGAAGAGCAGAAGCGTGTTAGTAGCACCTCACCGAATCCGGCGGTCGAGTTCATTTTTTACGCCGCCACTGATTTCTCGTGTTCATATATTTATCAACATTGAGTCTGCGCTTACAAAGGCAGCAAAAAGAAAAAAGAAAGAGATTGCAATTCACCTGCGGAAATTCGAAAAGTGCCTTAGGCAATCGCAACCCTCACAACGACACGTGCTCAAAAAGAAAAAAAAAAGAATTGAGATGAGTGAGACGAAAAGTACCTTACAGACAAGTGTAAATGTCTACACATGAATGTGTTTGCAGGTACTCAAGAAGTAAGAAGACCGTGGAGTGTGGTAATGTTTCCCGAATGAGAGTTGGTGGGTATGCACATTTGAGGCAGCTAGGCTAACCTTACTACTTCTTACTTCGCTTTCAACGTGACGTCCCAATCCTAATTGGGACTTCGTACTGAGGCTGCGTTCTGCACTGTATGCTTCTGAGGTATTCTGACACCCGACCTTTTTTTTTCAGCATGAAATTCTTTTCTCCATCTACAGATCATCAGTCGTACTATTTCGAAAGTTTACCAGACAACTCACAGAATCCTCATGCACTTTACTAAGATGACTTCGAGGAGAAAGCTACGCGTGCGCTTGCTTTGTGTGTGCAGTTTGCTTTGTGTGCGCATTTTTAGGTCTTAAACGATGTATGAGAGTGCCTATGCGCCTTGGAAGATGAGAACCTAATTGTCCCCCAATATCAGGACCAACAACATATAGGATCAAGTCATTTGTTTTGTCCGTGAGCCAGGTAGACAAGCATTTTCACGTTTTGTTATTACTAAAATTATGTTTATTCACACTGAGATACTTTTTTTCATTTAAGAACGCGGCTATTATATTATCTCTAACCCAACTATATTCTTGTGCGAATGACCTTGTGTCATGTAAGTCACTCTCTAACTGTTGCTATAGCGGCCGCCACGATACTTTGGGAGAGCACATTTGCAAGTGACCTTATTTACGTTATGCCTAACACCTGACAGCGACCAATGCTGGGTGTTGTCCTGAGGAGGCTATTCTCGTGAAGCACGTTCACTTCAATATTCGTGATAGGAACCGTCTGCTCAGAGAATACTCAGAATAGAAAAGAGAAAAAAGATGTGGTATCCATGAAAAAAAATAAAGGGCACTGACTGCTACAAGCCACGCCTGCCTTAGCGTTAAATGCTACACGCATCACAGGTTTCCGTGCTGCACCACCATTGGGGGGAAGTGTTGTCACTGATTACCTGGGCGCGGTCGAATGACCGAACTTGCTGGCTACAGGAGGGCGTGTGTCTGGCAGCGTCCTATTCATTTGCTTTTAGGCTGACGTTTTTCGACAAATAACACTTTCTTCTAGCGAAGATTTTATTGTGTGTAGCTGTGGTCTTTACAGATTCTCAAGCAGCTGTGCGGATTTACTGCAAAGGTCGTGTGTTTACCCAAGTACTCCGGTAATCTCCCCGTAACAATATTGAAGCACCGCCGCACTCCGATGTCGTACACCTGCGTGACATGGGTATACCTGGCCACGAAGGGCTGGAGGGGAACGAGGAGCTCACGCCGCGGCCCGCGACCACACCTACTGGGCGTGACCACGATCGTACCTCCCTGCTTTCTAGACGCCAGGACTGCGTCCACGGATGCTGAATTCATACCTATTAGTGTTACCTACTCTGCAATGCTTCAATACCATAGGCTGTAATTCGGAGAATATCCACCACCACACTCGAATCTCAACAAACAGGACAACACTATGCTGAGACCTGAAAGCAACGCTTGCACACATGGTATACTAATACACAGACTGCACCCAACCTCACAAAAATATATTTGGTCATTGTGGGATCAGTGGCAAAAATTGGCAGCATATCCACGGAGTGAATGATGGAAAGTGGGGAGAAGCATTCGTCCGTCCATTCGTTGTTCCTTCTGTCCATCCATGCGTCCGTCTGTGTGACCGTCCATGCGTCCATCCGCCCTTCCGTGCGAGCATCTGTTCGCGCGTCCGTCCCTGCGTTCGTCCATGCATCCGCCCCTGCTTCCTTTCATGCGTCTGTCCATGCATCTGCCTGTGTGTCCGTCCGTCCATCTATTCAACACTCCAAGTCCCACCATCTCGCATCTTTTAAACATATATTCCCCATATAGAAGCAACGCCATCCAGCGGGCATTCCTAGGACAAAACGAGAGGTGGCACACCCACACTTTCTGACGGCTTGCGCTTCGGGTATACTTCCCACTTTCAACCACTCGAGTTAATGGTATATACTAGTTCACTGTATTCATGGCTATGCGGCCCAACGCTCGCTAAACCTTTCTAAAACCAAGGCGGTTACACCCAGCGAGTATAACGTAGCAACCTTTTCCTGTCAGATAGTGCTCAATCTACATGCCAATAGCTGCTAATACAAAATGGAAGACCGGAGAATTCGGCTTTTACTTTCTTACGGCCTGCGCTTCGTATCTACTTCCCACCTTTAACCACCTAGAGTTCATTCATGGTATATACTAGTTCATTGTATTCATGGCACTGCGGCTCAGGAGCCCCGACAGGGCCCTTCAACACCAGGCCGTCCAGAAGGCCCAGAAGGTGGCTGGCGAGCTCCGACTCCGAGTCCCCACATGGGTGGAGCCACCGGGCTGGCCCCCGTAAGGGGTGCCCAGTCCCCTTCAGGACCTTTAATAAAGTTAGTTCTCTCTCTCTCAACGCTCGCTAAACCTTTCTAAAACTAAGGAGGCTACACTCAGCGAGTATAACGTAGCAACCCTTTCTTGTCAAATAGGGCTCAATGTACATAGCAATGGCTGCTAATGGGGACCGCAGCATGCGCGTTAGCTAAAAGCCGAAATCTCCTGTTTCTCATTCCCCATTAGCAGCCATTCGCATGCACATTGAGCACTATTTTTTATTGCTCAACAACAAACAGAAGAAATCATTCACCGGCACCCTCTTGGAAGTCAAAATGTTATAATTGTTACATACAACAACGGCTACGATGGACGAACGGGTGCTGCTGTAGAAAGCTTCGCCCTAAGCCTTTGTGTTCTGTACATGCTGTAAATAAATTTTTTCTAAACAATATTATCAAGAACCGCCCACCCTTCCCATCCCTCGGTCAAGAACAGACACTACAAGGTAACTTCCTCACGTGGAACGTAGTCTGCGTCTGCTAGAGTGTAGCATCCCAAGTATAACACATACAAGACTCCATTAAATAAACCCTCCACTGAAACTTTGACCTCCATCCAGACTTTACTAAACATTGTCGGCATTTTCACTATCTTAAACGAGAACTAAAAATCAAGTTAATCAATTCTGAAACAATACGGCTGCGTATACGTATCGTGCAAACGGCGACAGAGTCACTTATGCTTCTAGAAAGGCCTCTCTTTCTATATGATTACGATAAAGAAAAAGAGAGTGCTACACTTCTGTTAAAATAATTAGATCATTAAACAGTGTCATTCTTTTTCAAAACGAATCCGAAAAATCAGCAGATCCCACGTACAGTGGAAATCGACGATATGCGAAGCACGAATAAGAAATTAAGACATGCAACTTTAAAATCAACACAACGTTACGAGGTGGAGGTAAATGATGCTGTACATGACTTCCGTGTCATGATTATCATGTTTGGATACCTCTGTCATCTACTCACATCACGTGATACCAAATTTAGTATATATGGAGCTAGCGAAACGTCCGCGAAACCGCTATGAGTGTGGTATGTTGTCATGTTCTTACATGACATGTGTGTCAGGATTATCATGTGTGCACCAGTCCTATTTTGTCATCTATTGACGTCACATAACATTAAATATGGTATATGCGGAGCTAGCGAAACGGCCTCGAGTGCATTATGAAGGGAAAATATACGTTGATGTAGCGCTGACGCACGCGCATGCTGGACACAGCGACGGTATACGTTAGCAAAACGCGAGCACTCTATAGCCTGACTCTAGGTGCGACCGGCACGACCAGTGTCCGTTGGTGCAGCCCGACGGCAACCGGCGCGGAATGCGACATGCTGAATTTCGCGCTTATGCGTTACCCAGACAACACTGCGTCTCATCTTTTCGTGACGGAGGGATGCCGGACGCGCTGAAACGCGCATGCTTCAAAGCAACACAGCGCGGCGCGCGCCTGCGAGTATATAGCAGGACCGGCACCTGGCGTGGCAACACCGGCGGGACGCGGCGAAATGAATGTCAGCGAGCACGCGCACCGTGTCATGTCGAAATGTATTGGTGCCTTGACTGTGGCATGTAGTCATGTTTTCACATGACACACATCTCATGATTATCATGTTTGCACCACTCACACACCTTCGTCATCCATTGGCGTCTCGTAATACCAAATTTGGCATATGTGAAGCTAATGAAACATACGCGAGCGCTTCATCAGTGTGGCATGCAGTCGTGTTGTTACATGACATGCATCTCGGGATTATAATATTTGGACGTGCCCTTTACCTGTGTCGTCCGTTCGCGTCGCGTAGAATTGAGGTTGGTACATGTGAAGCAAGCGACACGGCCGCGAGCGCATCATGACGTAGGATGTAGTCATGTTGTTACATAACACGCATCTCATGTTTATATTGTTTGTACCAGTATCATACTTATGTCATCCATTCACGTCTCGTAATACGAAATTTGGTATAAGTAAAGCTAGCGAAACGGCCGCCAGCTCATTATAAGCGTGGCATGTATTCATGTTGTTACATGACACACATCTCAAGATTATCATGTTTGCACCAGTCATATACCTTCGTTATCCATTCACGTACTGTAATACCAAATTTGGTATATGTGGCGCTAGCGAAAGGGCCGTGAGCGCACCATGAGCGTGGCATGTAGTCAAGTTGTTACATGACACGCATGTCATGATTTTCATGTTAGGGTCTGTCGCTTGTGTTCTCCATGCAATCATGTCATACCATACCAGTTTTGCAACATGCCATGTGAACGAAACCACTGCAAGAGCTGCAGGGCGATGAAATGTAAATCATGACATTAATGACATGCATATCACGATTTTCATGTTTTGACTAGTCAAATATGTTCTTCATACAGTCGTGTTATGCTATACCAAGTTTGATATCAATACCTTTATCGAAACGGCCGGGGGCGCTAAAAGTCGTAAGTGGCTAGATAGATAGATACGCTCGAAGTCGCCGAAGTTCGCTAAGAAATGCTTCGCTTTTAAATTGGAGAGCCTGTAAAATAAAAGTCGATTTAACGGAAGACCCATTTCGCTGTTTGTCAATATTTGCAAAGGGTGTGGTGACGTGACAGACAACCTGCTGACAAAAACGTAGCTGTTCACCTTAGCAATACTGATGAATTCTTTTTACACAGTCTTGCGACGCGTTGGAATGCAACGTACATAAGGAGGAAAATGATGATTCAAGAACAAACAAATAATTAAAAGAAAGAACCCTAGACAGTTGCTGCCATCTAGAAACATTGTAATGGCTCTTGTGTGTCCGATGGTTGGGCATCATTTCATATTAAGGGTGCACCGCACCTACGGAGCAGGGAAGGCAAAGGCAGTAGACATAGCAAATTGCAACCATGCTTTGGATCATCATTGTGGTATCCATGTTTGTTGTTGTATATAAAGTTCTCGTTCATTCCAGTTTGTGCTTTCTGTTTTTTTTCTTTCTTTCATCAGGTCTTGCGGTTTTCTTGTCGTAAAACACCTAGCTGTGGTCGCTCTCCATGGTCTGCGTGCTTCTTTTTTTATTTTCTGCTTCAGGTCGTGTCATCCGGGTAAGTGCAGCACTCTAGTGGTTTCGCACTGTCTGCAAGAAGGATCCTGATTGAGAAGAATGTCGGGTGTGGTCGTAAAATGTTGCAGAAATAGCCGTACTCTTCTGGAGTCACTAACGAAGACGTGCGACCACTTCCAGGATTCTAGCGATTCGCACAGGCAAGAAAGAATACTCGCAGTAAGAACAAGAGAGAAATGCGAGCTTGTAGAGCATCGTTATACAAACAAACGGCCTTCCGTGGTCAGGAAAGTTTGTAAAGAAACGCTCAGAATAGTTGTACGTTTTTAAACGACTGCTTTGGAGCAGCTTTAGAGTCTTGCTAGGGGCGAGGAAATCGGTATTATTAGGGCGGAATGAAACGGTCATAGAGAAGTAAGAGGGGGGGGGGGGGCTAATACGCTTATTGTTGCACTCCTCCTTTCCTTCCTGCTGACTATTATTTCCTCTAACCTCTTGTTATAGTGTATTATACTATATATGGCTATGCCTGCTCACTCGTTTAGTATCTCTTTTTTGTGGGCCAATTTCTGGATGTGTCTTCTCACCGTTTATTCATTTCTTCCCTTTAATCCGTGGTACATCGTATGTACGACCAGTATAGGCACATGACCAAGCATTTTTTACAATTTATGACTTATTCGTCAATTATTTATTGGCTGCCCATTGGTTATCACTGCTAATCGGTCGTGAATACTCTGGTTTGGGCTATAAGCCTATACAAGCAGTTTCTATGCGGCCTATAGTGGTTATCGATCGATTATTTCTTAGCTATTGCTTGACTGTATATTAGGTACCGCAAGGTATAGTTCATGCATTTCGGCCAGGCTAAGATCATGAAAGCACTTCCTAGAATTTATTTGTTAATAATTGATTATCGATTACCTACTTATTGACGTTCAGTAGCCTATCTCTAGGCTTTGGCCGTGTGTTTTGGTAATGATAAGCGTCTAGTATCTTCTGGAATTCATTTGGTTATATACCGATTATCGACTACGCCTTGATTACTTGCGAATTGGCTATCACTAGGCATCACTTGCTACACTAGGAGTGATTCGGGACATATTCGCTTTGAGTGAGGCATACCAAGTGATATTTCGTATCGCAAACACCAGACGCTTAACGAAAACCTTTAGCAGCTACTCTCTAAAAACCTAGAATAGGAGCACCATAGCTCAGAAATATTTGCAACCCTCTGTCCGCCGCAACACTGACATTGATGTACTAGCATACAAGCAAAAGGAAAGTAATTACCAGAGTCAGGTACAATAATCGGATAATTGAGAACGACGAAGACGTACAGCCACTCATTCTTCCAACCTGAACGTGTGAGCGTCTACCACTTAGTCAGTAAAGGCTGTATAACGAATCATCGTGGTGAAACGAGCGAGAATACGTACGTACATGTGCACGATGAACAGTCCAGCACAGCTGTCATCTACCATGCTGTTCCGAGAACTGAACTTCGGGACGCTGTAGGAACAGGCGCTTATGGCCCGGCGGTCGACGCTCGCGTGTTCAGGTTAATGAAATGGGTGGCTGTACACAATTTTAGTGCAGTTCTGTTGAAACACTGAGAAAAGCACAGCGACAACAGAAAGAAGAAACAACAACGAAAACTTGGGATCAGAAGCGACAAGAAAGAAAGCTGCTATTTAGAACTTCGCACTATATTTACCCACTTGGCATGAGTTGTGAAAGCAGGCAAGTCTTTCTTGGAAGCTCTTGTGGCCCGGAATGACCATGACTTGGAACAATCGACACACAGAAACAGAGGTCACACGGAAAAAATAAAATAAAGGGAAAAGTAAACAAGCAGCCACTTTAGCTGCAACACGAGATCCGATTTTACAATTTTAAACACCTTTTTTTTATGTGGTGGAGGCTCGCGATACTAAGAAACTACGTCAAGTCAAATACGCATTGTTTCGCTAACAGCGTTCATGTGCTCTTTCTTCTCAGTGTGCTGAAAATGTTATCACGCATTCCAAAAGCAAGAACAGGAGAAGTAGAAACTCTCTCAACTCTTCGCACGTAGTTTATGAATTTTTTGAAGTTGGCTGGTGTAGTATAACAGGATACAATGTATTCATGATGTGTAAATTGTATAGAGTCACATGACTCTGAAAAGAAGCTCCTGTCACACTATACATTTCAGGATTTCGTGCTGCGCAGAAGATATGCGAAACACGTTTCATAATTCATTTCAGTTTTTTTTTACTTCTAGGAGTCCTAATTAAAAAGAAAATGTTGATTACGTCAGACAAGAAAAATAAGTGGAAAAGTGAAACATTTCATGGTCGCGCTAGCTTTTTCCGAAATGATGTCACTTGTAGCCACAACGAACAATCTTTTTAGGTGTCAGAGAACACGTTAATTACTCAAGAAGCTCGGCGAAAAACCTTACAAATACTTTCGAAATTTTTGTCAGAACCTGACCACCACGGCTAAGTATTCAGCCTTTATGTGGGATACAGAACGATGGGCTTAGTAGTACAATGTTACTTATTAGTAGCTGAGATAGAATAGCGTGGAGAGGTGGTCACATGATAAGAATAAACAAACATCGAGTATAAAAAAGTACGATGGTATATTTTTTGCGAGAATCTCGACTTTATAAGTAGTCACAATGATTTCATTCACTGCAATCATTACACTCCTAATTAGTCGATGAAAAAATGCCAAGAATGACAGTTTTCATGTAGCCTTTCCAGACCATCTAGAAACTGGGCGCTCGTACGTTCAGTACTATATAGACAATTGCAATTGGCCGTCAACTAAGAACCACTATGTTTGTGTAACGTCACATGACGGGCGTTTGCACGAGATCTGATGATATTACTAAAACATGCAACTAAAATGTCCTGCTAAAAATATTTGTTTTACAAAACTTCGTCTCTGAGGTATGAAATACATAAAGTTTTTGACGCAATCGGTTGGTTCCACTAACATGCGGGTGTTCAATTGGACAGAGAAATCTTTTTTTTTTTACTCAGATGCGATGCATGTAAAGCGACATCAATTACTCGATAAACAATTATTTTTGCTCACATTTTTCTCCACATAGTCGATAGTATGATGTGTGCCACCCTTTTTCTTCTTGAGGATGTGAATCGGAAGAAGGCAAAGGAAGAGAGGAGTGGTTGGCCATGACCTACTTTGTACCGCTACGACGTTGTACAACTATATCACACCTACCGCATTGTACAATTACCAGATCGTACCACGTTGCCCTAACTACCTTTGCACCTACCACACTTTCCACCTATCATTACATGCGTAAATTGTAAATGGGCATTATCCCACGCCTCGCATTCTTCACATCAGACGCGAAAGATTCAA
The DNA here is from genome assembly GCF_043290135.1 of Rhipicephalus microplus. Taxonomy (NCBI): domain Eukaryota; kingdom Metazoa; phylum Arthropoda; class Arachnida; order Ixodida; family Ixodidae; genus Rhipicephalus; species Rhipicephalus microplus. The sequence goes on along the minus strand of NC_134702.1, from coordinate 34,750,693 downwards.
CTTGTTTAAACCCTTTTCTGTTTAAACTTTCATGGACGCTAGTTCATTTTTCTAGCTGCAAAAGTTTATTTCTGGCTAAGCCGTGCAATGACAGGTAGGTGAAAATTCTGGTTGACGTCTTTTCAGGGCGGGGACAAAGAACTCTCGATGGCAAAAGTGATCAGAAGTGTTGAAATGCGATAGCCAGGTAGGAAGTAAAATAAAACACACAGACTGCACTTTGTGTCGTCATCTCTTCTTTTAGTCCTTGTCTTGTTTGCGGAGTTCAACACTTCGCGACCAACACGCCCAACTGTCTGTCGTTCTGGGAAAGTGAAGAGTGCCCTCACGGCTTACTGCGCAGCAACCCGAAAATAACATCGCTCTCGCTATATAGTGGTCTTCCGGTGCAGAGGAAAGCTGGAATGACAGCAGTCGAAAAGCAGAGTAGAGTGCTGCTCTTAACGACTACCGTGGCGGCTGCGGTGCATTAGCGCCGGTGCGTGGGCTTCCATCCGAGCGACCAATTGTGTCCTGCCTTTCTGGTGCGAGCTTGTGGTCACGCGAAGTGAGCGCCATGTGGTTGTAGTGAAGGGCTCACACACGCAAGCTGCCGGAAGATACGGGACGTACGGGAGGGAATTTTCGTGTTGTGCTGGTTTCTTTGACGATTTACCGTGCGCTCTTCGTAAGGCATGTAAGGCTCACTGCCCTTCCCATTCTATCCCCGTTTCGTCCTCGGCCCACCGTTCACACGCTTTTCAGGGAGCCGTAAGATTTACCGCTCTTGCTGTACGTGACCATTGTTATTATTTTGTAAGTGTATACAAACAATAAACAGAAGACGGTAAACTTGTCAGATTAGCCGATATGTGTTTACATATGAACCCTGACTAACGCTAAAAGATATGACTGAGCCGTACTGACCTGATCACGTTCAAAAAATTCGAAGGGCTAATGCTATGTATATGAGTGTGTAAATGCGAGCCCACTTACATCAATTTCATTGGTGACAGGCGGCAATGTATAAATACCGCGGCATGTTCAATGTCGCTGCTTATAGTGACCGAATGTCAGTATAGCTATAGAGAACAGATTCCGGTTCGATTACAAGTATTATATTGTTCCCACCTTCTCTCTCTCTCTCTCTTTCTTTCTCTTTCATTTGCGCAGACACAATTACAACGATGCTTGAAAACGAGAGTAGGTGGAGTTACACTACGAACTAGTGCCAGTTCCTGTAGAATTCCCGTCTGCTAACAATGCGATCTTGCCGAAACATTTCACAGATTCCCCTCCATCTGAGTCTATCTCATGCAAAGCAGTACGTAAGTATTGGCCTATATGATTTTTTATTGCTTGGAGCCAAGCATTTGAAAGCCGGACCTACTTTTTCGCCCGTTTTGAGTAATCACGGGTATATCGCGGAGAGTCCTAAATCTGTAATTCTTGTTCGAAGGTTCAGGGATCACTTGCTGAATGCTGAATGCCTCAGCTATTTGAATAAACCGCCTATTTCAAGAAGCAACTCTTAAGAGGCGATTCTCCTACGCTCTCGTAGACAGCAGAGCAACGTATCAGCCACTAATTTCACACGGCGAGTATCGGCAGAAAAGTGAAAATTGTTGGGACCGTCACAGGCTTATTTTCACCTTGCAATATTTTACCTTCCAGTTTCCTAGGTGCTTGAAGCCATGGTGAACGGTATTTTATTTGGAGGAAGACTCCACAAGACTTTTCTGATGAATATGTGCTAATTGCAAATTGAAGTTATAAATGTTCCTTCTGCGCACCATAGGGCATCAGGAGACAGCCACTTAAGACACTGAAGCAAGCTTGCTAATGATGGGCTGCCTTCACTTTAGCGCTTATGAGACAGACTAAATAAAAGTGTAGTCAAGGGTGCAATACTCGTGTACCACACAGCATACATGGCGATTGAAAAATCTAAAAAAAAAGGAATCTATTTTGGCGAGCTTCGTTCACTATATTCTTCAAACACAATTTTCTTTCTGTGCATCATAAAACATCTCCGTTTTTTCTTTTTGACTTAATCGACTTGCTATGTTCCCTTGTTCAATTCATTTTAGCACTTTCTTGTCATTTTACCAGTTTACCAGCTGGGCAATGTTTTGATATAGACCTGCGAAAGCATGAAAGTCCTTAAAGACTGACAAGCTATTCGTACCTATCTGCTCATCGTCAGAATTGTGCGTGACAGTCTTTCTGCAATAAAATGTGCACTAGCTTTCGAGACCGAGATTAGAGGGCTGGATACATCACTGAAACCGGGTGTTTCGTTCATCAGCTGTCCTTCAGTGGCGCCATTTATAGCCTGAAGTGGAGTACCTTCATATCACTTATTTAAAAGTGCTTGCCATTTTTCTGTTCACCTGAGATAGTTTGCCAATGTCCTGTCCAGTGACTCTACCTCTGACTTCCATTGTACATTCTTTGATGATACCAGTAAGATTATCGTTCATGGTGGCAACGCTAACGTCGGGTAACTCGTTTGAGGCCTCAAATCTGGTTTGAAGCGAAACTTTGACTTTCTGTACTTTCCCTCTCACCACTACCTCATTAACTGGCTTCTTGCGTATCAGTTTATGCCTGTAATATTGGTGAATTCGAGCCATACCATTATAAGGTCACTGCATCACATCTTGCCAACGACTTCTACATCGTGTGAAATGCCTGGGCGAGCACACAGAATGAAGTATATTTCATTTTTAGTTTCACCATCAAGACTTCGCCACGTCAAGTTATGGTTAGCCCGTTTGCTGAAGAAGGGATTCAAGATCCGTAAATTAATGCGTCCTGCGAACTCTACTTATATCTCTTCAGGCATTTCAATAGCCGATGCCATAGTCCCCCAATGCATGGTATCCAGCCTGATTTTTCCATTTATTGGCATTAATGTTGCCCATCATAACAGTATATTGTGCCTTTACGTTATTAAAGGTTGACTCCATGTCTTCGTAAAGGCGTTCAACCATACACCCATCATGGCTCGATGTAGGTGATTTTACCTCCTTCATCTTGCACCTTTTGTTAAACTTAATTTTGATACTTGCCATCCTCTCGCTGCTGCTATAGTATTCCTCTAGGTTGCCAGCGATATTACTCCCAGAGCTGTAGAGGACAGTCTGCAGCTTGACCTTCCCGGCGAAGATGAGTCGGGCCTTGTAAGACGTTCCAAACTTGCGAATGTCGAGGATAGTTCCCTGCTTTCATTGAATACTACTCCTAAGGGTTTCATCCGGCCCATGATTATCTTCGGAGATGACGCCATAGCTGACATCCTCGTCATAATGTTTAAAATGGCCACGAAGGGTCACATCCCCTTGCACCGTTTTAATGACGAAGTCCACAAGAAGGTGGTCGGCCACGTGGGCATTCTGGGTACTTGCGACAAGGAGGTTCTGCTCACGGGAGAGCACAAAGATAAAGTCTCCAGCCAAGTGCGCACCAAGGTAAGTGCGCAAAGACAGGCCGAGCAAAGCAGATTGGAAAGTGGCATTCAGCGCCAGGGTAGTCCGGGGCTTCAGGACAACTAAAATGTCGTCGGGGTGGAATTTCCAGAGAAGCTTCGGCTTCCACGCTGGCTTAGCATGTTCCTTTTCTTTGTGCGAGGTAGGATGTAGGGGTTTGAATGGCTGCTTTCCTGAAGCGGCCTGGATGGTGGTCGCGATCATCTTGGCCTTTCGTCGCTCGGAGTGTCTCTCCAAGGACGGAGCAAATTTTCATCCCTGATAGGCTTCCTTGGTGCCAAATCTTGATTCCCGACGCGTGAAATAGTCCACCATACCATTTCCTCGGGGTCACAACAGCGTTGAGTTGAACGAGCGACTATTTTGGCACAAGCATCTACTTCCCCGCTGTCAGACGCTTGCTGAGCCAAGAGATTCAGCGTAGGCGCCGCGAGGCGAGAAGGTGAAGTCGCTCCAATTTGTTGATTTATCGGCCCAACTTGACAAATTCGATGTCTCCGTGGTCCAGGTGACTTGCCTGGTCCAAAGGCCACAAAACTTCAGAGGTCTGGTAGAAAGGTGCGTGGCTCCAGTCGAAAATTGATAGAGCCAATGTTCTTCGCGTTCGTTCGCTACGCGCGCTCGTAGCGTCCCCCAACTGGCGCGAAATGCAACATGCTGCATTTCCCGCCGATGCGCTCCCTCTTTTTGTGACGAAGGGACGCCGGACGCGCTAAAACGCGCATGCGTCAAAGCAACGCAGCGCAGCGCGTGCCTGCGAGTATATACCAGGACCGGCGCATGGCGTGGCAGCGCCGGCGTGACGTGACGAAATGAGCACCGATGAGCACGCGCACCGCGTCACGTCGAAATGTATTGGCGCGTTGACTGTGGCACGTACTCATGTTCTCACATGACACGCATATCATGATTATCATGTCTGCACCAGTCACATACTTTCGCTATCCATTGGCGTCACGTAATACCAAATTTGGCATATGTGAAGCTAACGAAACGCCCGCGAGCGGATCATCTGTGTGGCATGTAGTCATGTTGTTACATGACACGCATGTCGTGATTATGATGTATGGATGTGTCATTTACAAATGTCGTCCGTTCGCGTCACGTAATACCGAGTTTGGTAGATGTGACGCTAGCGAAACGGCCGCGAGCACATCATGAGCGGGGCATGCAGTCATGTTGTTACATGACACGCATGTCATGATTTTCATGTTAGGGTCTGTCGTTTGTGTTCGTCATGCAATCATGCCATACAATACCCGTTTTGTAACATGCCATGTGAACGAAACCAACGCAAAAGCTGTAGCACCATGAAATGTAAATCATGACAGTCATTACATACATGTGATAATTTTCATCTTATGAGTAGTGATATGTTCTTCATATAGTCATTTTATGCCATACCAAGTTTGGTATAGATACCATTATTATCGAAGCGGCCAGGACAGCTAAAAGTCGTAGGTGGCTAGATAGATAGATAGATAGATAGATAGATAGATAGATAGATAGATAGATAGATAGATAGATAGATAGATAGATAGATAGATAGATAGATAGATACGCTCAATGTTGTCGACGTTCCTTAAGAAATGCTTTGCATTTAAAAAAAAAGTTGTGCAATGCATGCGAAACTTATCTAAAAAATTCAGCCGTGTAAACTTGGTGAACACGGATGAAAGAGCAAAGCTGGTAGCATGTAGTTGACCTGAATGAAGTTTTCATCTACTTGACTGTGGAAGTGGGCTGAAGGAAGCGGGAATGAAGTAGGCATGAAATGGGTGATTGCAGTGGGAAAAGCCACGGGAGCAGTAGTGGCGAGTTGTGGCAGGGGCAGAGCAGTGGCACATATCCATTGTATGAAAGAAGTAGACATTTAAAGACTCGTCTTTATTTGTCAGACACAATTTTAGTGAGATCTAATGGACAATCATGTCAAGGAAACTATAGAAGACATTATCAGTAGTAATTGTAATGTAAGTGCTAACAAAAGAAAGAGGACTAGAAAAGCCTCCCACATCTTCCCTCTGGAGGAACTCGAGTAAGTGCATCACAGAGTGGAAGGGAGGGGGGATTACGCGAATGTTGCGTAACTTTAATCGTTTAGGAATGCTTAATTGTGGTTTAGTCTTTAGTATTCAATTTATTGTATAAAGAAGACGAAGCACTTTCTTCAACGAGTGGTGGCACGCTGATGGTGGGTCATGCCCACCATGGTCGTGCCCCACTAATGGTTGAAGGTACTGTTGCTTCCATCGCATCTAGTTGAGTCAAGCAAAGCGTCAAGTGCAAGCCAAGTAAAAAGGCCTTTGATTGAATTCTGAAAGCGTGATTCAGTTGGTTTCCACTAGCAGGTGGTGCCTGCGTCGGCCTTACGTAGCGAGAGAGGGTGGGGGGGGGGGGGGGGTGATAGTCGTCACGAGACACGATGATGTGGCACGAGACGCGAGACGTGAGCATGCACTGTGGGCATGCACCATGGGAATTTTATTGTGTAGCCTTTTACCACGAAAGTGTTATAAACTGCAGTCCACAAAAAGTTATAAGGCATATTTTCGTCACGAAAGTATGCTGGTGAAAAGAATGTGATCAGATGGCAAAAAAAAAAATCTGCTCCTCTATCAGGGAACCATTGGAAGGGCGAAGCAAGCACTATCTGGCCTTTTTCTCTACTTCGTGTTTCCGTCTGTTTTTCCATTTTGCAGTGCACCTATGGATCAGTACCAACTTGCCCAACTAGCCATTCTTCTCAAGCACTGCCTTCCAGTGTTTCCCACAGCAAAATAATTCTTCACTTATTTGCTCAGGGCAGGTGTCCTTTGTTTATTATATATTGTGAACGCTTTAGAGCATTATACGCTCTCAACTATGTTATAACGGTAAGCTCTCCTGAGCATCAACCTGGTGAAAACGGATGCATTGTTTAATAGTAAACACTTGGAGACGCCAGCCATGCATCACCGCTATAACCGAATATAACTACCCAAGGTTGGGTAACTACACAAGGTTAACCCTTGCCGCCTGGAGGATGGAAGTAAACAGAAGTGAGGAGATTACAGGAAAGATTGAAAGAGATAAAACACGAAGATCAGGGGAGAGATAGAGATAGGAAAAGGCGACTGCGGGTTTCCCCTGGGTGGGTCAGCCCAGGGGTGCCATCTACGTGAAGCCGGGGCCAAAGGGGTGTGTTGCCTCTGCCGAGGAGCCTTAAAGGTCCAAGTACCCAGCGTCAGCTCAAGCCCCAGGATCCCCTTTTCCCCAGACACGGCTCAGCCACGCACGGCTAGGCGTGGAAGGGAGTTGAAACCCCCCTCCCGTTAGCTCGGGTCCGTGGTGTCGCTAAACACCAAACGCCTGCTTACGCAGACGCCCCTGCGGGTTGCATTGTTCAAATGAAATTTTTTTACATCGTGGCATGGAACAAAGACAGTGTTCGTTCATACATAAAGTACACTAACGAACACAGAGACTATGGGTTTAAAAAAAGTGTTTAACGATTCAGAGTAATTGATGCTCTACTAAGGAATAGCACAGCGCCGTCCCAGTCGAACTGCAAAACTCTTTGAAAACGTTGCGCGTCTTTGTAAAATAGGGGTGACAATTGAAAGCAGAGAGCCGTCCCTAAATACCACGGCCCCAATTCTTGCCGAAAGGAAAGTGAGCAATGTTTAGAAAAAAAGTGGTTAACAATTTTCAGTACCGTGGCTTCAAAAAACATTGTGAACGATTTAAAGTACGAGGCACTCTACTATATGGGAGAGCATAAAGCCGTCACGTGGGCATCACACCTGAGGCCACATCGACAAAATTAGTGTATTTAGAAAAAAATGGTTACTGATTTAGAGTAATTGGTACTTTGTTATGGGAGAGCTGAAAGCCGTCTCTTGGGCCTCAGACTTGATGAGGCCGCATAGACCTAAAAAGCTTTAGAGTGGCGAAACTCAGGGAGTGGGCACAGAGAACGGCCAATGGGTGTTTAGAAAGAAGTGGGTAACGGTTTACAGTACTAGGTACTCTACTATGTGAGAGCATACTACAGCCGTCTCGTGGGTCCACACTTGATCAGGCCTTGTTGACAAAAATTGAGTCGCGAATGAATTCACGTGCGAAAAAGAAGTGTTTAGAAAAAGTTGTTGACGATTCAGGAAACTTGGTACTCTACTATGGGATAGCATAAAAACCGTTCTGTGGGCCTCTCACTTGAGACGTACGGTCGCCTACCAGCGTGTTTAGAAAAAAAAAAGTTCTACGATTTCTAGTACTTCGTACTCAACTATCAGCGTCCCATGTTTTAAGCAAAATAGTTTAACAATTTCGAGTACTTCATACTCAACTATGGGAGAGCAGTGAGTCATCTCCGGCTATAAGCTTTATGAATGCGAATATCTCGGTGTGTTTAGAAAAGGTGGTTAACGATATAGAGTACTATAGGTACTCCACTATGGGAGAGCACAAAGCCGTTCCTGAAAACAAGTGTTATTGACTGAAACAAGTGTTATTGAGAGCACTGAGCCGTCCCGCTAAAAACAATCTATACGTGCTGTTTAGAAAAAATTTATTGCCACAAACGTCAATAACCCTTAACAGAACATTTCCGTCTTAGACATACTCTAACGATGATGACAAGACAGACGTCATTTACATGAACATGGATATGAGATGACGTTGAAAGAACATGTACATTCGATGGTTCACACAAACACAACCACAAACTACTATACGTGCTATTAGAACGCGAATCGCAGTTGTTCAGAGAGTTTCGAGAAGTGGTGTTACAAATAGATTACATTACCGTAGAGATGCATGTTAGGGTCTCTGGCTTTAGATCGGAAACTTGAGCACTTTGCTATTAGTTTATTTGGTGAATCCGACAGTGCTGCTAAGCCAAGTCTAATGTTTTAGGCAATAACGACTAACCCATAAAGCGGAACTCTTCCCCCTTTACTGCTTTACTCGTCTCCAACCCACTAACGCTATAGCAATCCTATACGGATGCGTTGCAGTGGCAGACAAAATGAATGCATGGGAGAGCGCGTTCGGCATAGTTCACGTGGCCCCTTCAGAGAGCAACCGCAGGTCGCTGGATCGGATCCCGGCTGCAGCGGCTGCACTTTCGATGGTGGCGAAAATGCTGTAGGCCCGTATGCTCAGATTTGGGTGCACGTTAAAGAACCCCAGGTGGTTGAAATTTCCGAAGTCCTTTACTACGGCATCTCTCATAATCATACAGTGGTTTTGGGACGTGAAACCCCACATGTCAATCAACCAATCATTCGAAGAGCACCATTTGTTCGCGCTTAATGTTATAAGAAGTATAGATTTGAGCACAAATAATTGACATGGAACCAGAATAGAAAGCACACATCACAAGCGCTCGCTTGCAACTGAATTCGACTAGATGACAGAGCACGCATATATGAAAATATCGCATGGCGCCGGAGTTACAGGCCTACACCAAAGGCACGTGTTCAACGTCTGTTAGTAAAGTTGATTTCTTCGGCATGCCAAAACAGTGATGATTGGCTTACTCATATCGAGGCGTTCTATGCGATGTGATACTTCTTCGAAATTTTTCTAGCGTGGTGGGTGACCAAACAAAATTATAGTGCTTTCGAACACGGGTTCGCATTTACATACCTGGCAATAGGAGGCAAGTTTGGATGAAGGAGTACCGTTCAGGGAACTTTTATTTTCTCGAAGGCACGTGTGGATACATCCACTAGTCTGACAGACGCACACGTGATCACATGATGAAGTGATAAAGTTATTTCATACAGCACACCTAAACAGCATCCCACAAAATCATTCACGTGTCTTGACCACACTTTCCATTTCCATCTGTCGCTGCAGGAACATGTGCCCTCTCATTATCATCATCATCATCATCATCATCATCATGTGTGTGACGACGCCCACTGAAGGGTAAAGGCCTCTCCCATGATTCGCCAGTCAACCAGGTCTTGTGCTTTCTGCTGCCACGTTATACCTGCGACCGTTTTAATCACATCGGCCCACATAATTTTCATTCTCCCCTTTGTTCGTTTGCCTTCTCTGGGAATCCAGTCAGTTATCTTTAATGAACAACTGTTATACTGCCTACGTGCTATGTGCCCGGCTCATGTCTATATCTTATTCTTTATTTCAGCTATAATATCCTAACTCCGATTTGTTCCCTGACCTCCACCATGTGCCAACATTTCCTTAGTCCACGCGATTTTTTACGTATGTAGAGAAAAACAGCCATATTAATTGTTTTTTATTAGTTTGTTTTCATTAGTTTGTTAATTGTTTTCACAGCCATAATAATTGTTTCATTAGTAGGATGGGGACCATGTCTTTGTTTAATGAAGCGTAGGGGTTTCTCGCACACAGGCGCGATGAGGTACGCTTGGTACCCTGCAACCTTGAGGCATTCATATGTTACACGGAAGGCGTCGTTCGTCACATGCACGCAACTTGTAAGCAAGATGATACATTTACACGTTTTACAATTTTAGAGTGCACTAGCGTCAAATTCAAGATCAGTTTTGCCGAGCGAGGACAGTGCTGCTGCCAACACACGTGTTCCGCATTGAAACTTAAGCACACGTAGAGGAACTGCAACCTGTCATCGCGTGGCATCTTCATTTATTTATTTATTTGTGCAACAATGCAAGATTTTTGTGGTGTTTATGGCAAAAGGTAACATTGAAAGAAACGTCACCCGACTAAGTGACGTTTCTCGTGAGTGAAATCAATTCCCACACCTTCCTTTTTAAATGTTGTCGACGAGAGTTCAATGAGGGCTTGTTGGCGATGCATTTGAAAGAATTTTGCGTAGCGGGAGGCGAAATACGAAAACAGAACGGCGCTGCAGGACAAGACAGAGCGCTATACTGTTGTTGTTCCTAGTAGCGCTCGTTCCGGTCCATCTGTGCCTTCCTGTTACCATATGTCGCCTCGCGCTACTTAAAATTCTTCTTTAAAACGATCAAAATTTCTTTCCTTTGGGTTGATGGAAGTTGCCTTCTACACTGGTTCCGTGTTTTTTATTTGCACTGAATGTTATTTTTATTCTTGAGATATAAACTATCCCACCTTGCTATCCTGTTTGCACACTGCAGGTGCTCAGGTGTGCAAGTGCTTCCTCTTCTGTGGGCAATGTGTATTTGGCCGCAGTAGTGGACATCTAAAGACAGAGAAAATCGCCGCGGTGGCCTGAAAAAAAAATTGTGCGTCGAAAAATTGCTGTCGAGAAGTACCGCAGGAGGGGGCGAGATCAGCGCCTTTTTATTTATTTTTTTGGTGGGGGGGGGGAGTGTTAGGCAATGCCAATTAGCACTCTCCTTAGATCAACCACTGGACCACACATCAATGTTCCCACGTTGGAAAGCGAAACCGCATCAGTCAGTGAGTCAAATAACTTTTAAAGTCCTGTAAGGCCAGTTGCCCTCAAGTGGGAGGTTCGGCTGTGGGCCGCACCCACCTGGGGGCCGACAGGTCGACACAGTCCGAGATGCGAGGTGCTCTCTTAAACGAACCGTATACGGTAATGGCGGTCACTAGAGTGACTTTAATGGCTATTTATGTAGATGTGTGCTAGGCATCTATTTGCGTCTGTTATCTATGGCTAGTCTCTGCCATGTCAGTCGAGAAAATACTTATTAAAGAGCAAGTTTAGAATTCATCCACCTTCATGTCCTTGTATGTTCATTGCTCCTGGTTCAATTAACTCGGCATTGATTGTCGCAATACGTTACTTGCTGTTAATTAATTAAGCAATCAACATGGCACTTTCACATTCATACCCCGCTGCGGTGGTCTAGTGATATAAACTCGGCCGTTGACCCGCAAGCCGCGGGATCAAATTCCGGCTGCGGTGGCTGCATTTTCGAAAATGCTGTAGGCCCGTATTCTGAGATTCGGGTGCATGTTAAAGAACCCAGGTGGTTGAAATTTCTGGAGCCCTTCAATACAGCGTCTCTCATATTGATATGGTTGTTTTGGGACGTTAAACCCTACATGTCAATCAAATCAATCACTCTCGCATTCACTTCACCGTCGTTTACTTACTCTTTGAAGAACATCGTCTTTGATTCACCCTTACAATGTATATATATACACCGATGTAATGTTGATATTCACGGCATAGGTGTCTGTTCTTCACTTTGTTTCTTTCACTTACTAGACTGTCTCCTTCACTCACCAGGTGAACCTTGAAACGATTCTTTATTCTGTAGCTTTTCTTTAGTGTAGTCTACTTTGATATTCTATTTCCCTGGACCACTCAAGCCTCAGCGACACTTTGGCACAGCGTCACTCGTAGCCTCACCCACAACCTAAAATGTCTATAGTTAGCGCTTTAAAATAGAAAGAGTACAGTTAGGTGTTAACTTTAAGAAACAAGTGACAGGTCAATACACAAGCATGCTAGCCAAGTGATACTTCCGAAGTCAATGATATAACCAATACAGCTTAGTCCGTCGACAGGCAATTGTGAGGTGTCGGCATAAGCCTCGCTTCCGCAGCGAATGTCGTCGCTCAAGGCTATCAGCGTTTCTACACAGTGTTAATGTCTCAGTTGGCCAGGCATGGAGCGTCAGCGTCGCCTCAGATAAGGTCCCTAGATGAAACAAGTTTCCAAGGTAGCGACACCCTGCCTTTTCCTCCATGCTTATTTGCCTGAAGCGCCCCCTAGAAGGTTTAAAACTTTCATCCAAAAGCGAATGTTTGGGTTCTGTTGCTACGGTGAATAGATGTAAATGAAACAAAATGGAACGAAATAAGACGTAGAATAAACAGTTACCTTTATAAACATAAACGGCACAACACAAGAGCAAGCGGGATGTGCGTTACTCAACCGGCAACGTTGGGCAGTTCTATACTTTACACCACTAGCCATGGCGTCTCGCGTAGTACATTTTAGTTCCACGGCCGCGGTATTTCGTCCAGTTCTAACTAGTCCACTTCTCCAATTGTGTTTTGTTCGTGCTGTGACACAGTGAACGTGCTTCTTGCTGGATCCTGTAAGTGGCCACAGGGCGTGAGTGAGGAGGACGGCTCGAGAACAATGAGTGACGCTACCTTGTTTCATCTAGGGACCTTATCCTCAGAACTCCCAGAACATCCAGTGTGTGAATAACATATATGCAGGGCAGCTTCCACATTCCCGGCGCCATTTTGCCACAGCGACCGTGCCTTAATGGACCATGGTGAGGTGAACTAATAAATCATGTAATAATTGCCACTAATGTTCTCCACATCTTCGCTCACGCTTAGCGTAATTTCAGCTCGGGGAAGCGGTCTGAGTCGTTCCATAGGAGTAGAGAGGTGACGCGCGTAAGTATGATACACCGACACACAACATCGGTGCATTTAATTGGCAGTTGCTTCGCATACGGCCCGGCTATGCTCCTTTTTTTTAGGAGCGAAGCAGCACCCCTTCGTTCCTCGTAGTCGTAGTCGTAGTCGTAGTCGTAGTCGTAGTGTGTAACCAGTGTTACATTTTGACCTGCGAGGTGGTGCCGGAGGGACATTTCTTCTGTGCTTTGTTGAACAATAAAACGTTCGCGGCATGCGCGTTAACTAAAAGCCGAATGCACCTGTCTCTCATTCTCCATTAGCAGCCATTGGCATGTACATTGAGCACTATGTGACAAGAAAGGGTTGCTACGTTATATTCGCTGGGCGTAACCTCCTTGGTTTTAGAAAGGTTTAGCGAGCGTTGAGCCGCAGTGCTATGAATACAATGAGCTAGTATATACCATGAACTTGAGGTGGTTAAAGGTGGGAAATAGATACGAAGCGCAAGCCGTAAAAAGTAAAAGCCACATTTTCCTGTTTCTCATTTCCTATTAGCAGTCATTGGCATGTACATTGAGCACTATCTGACAGGAAAAGGTTGCTACGTTATATTCGCTGGGCGTAACCTCCTTGGTTTTAGAAAGGTTTAGCAAGCGTTGGGCCGCAGTGCCATTAATACAGTGAACTAGTATATACCATGAACTTGATGTGGTTAAAGGTGGGAAGTAGATACGAAGCGCAAGCCGTAAAAAGTAAAAGCCGAATTCTCCTGTCTCTCATTTCCTATTAGCAGCAATTAGCATGTACATTGAGCACTATGTGACAAGAAAGGGTTGCTACGCTATACTCGCTGTGTGTAACCTCCTTAGTTTTAGAAAGGTTTAGCGAGCGTTGAGCCGCAGTGCCATGAATACAATGAGCTAGTATATACCATGAACTTGAGGTGGTTAAAGGTAGGAAGTAGACACGAAGCGCAAGCCGTAACAAGTAAAAACCAAGTTCTCCTGTCTCTCATTTCCTATTAGCAGCCATTTGCATGTACATTGAGCACTATCTGACAGGAAAAGGTTGCTATTATATACTCGCTGGGTGTAACTTCCTTGGTTTTAGAAAGCTTTAGCGAGCGTTGGGACGCAGTGCCATGAATACAGTGAACTAGTATATACCATGAACTCGAGGTGGTTAAAGTTGGAAGTAGACACGAAGCGCAAGCCGTAAGAAAGTAAAGCCGAATTCTCATGTCTCTCATTTCCCATTATCCGTCATTGGCATATACATTGAGCACTATCTGACAGGAAAAGGTTGCTACGTTATACTCGCTGGGTGTAACGTCCTTGGTTTTAGAAAGGCTTAGCGAGGGTTGGGCCACAGTACCATGAATACAGTGAACTAGTGTATACCATGAACTAGAGGTGGTTAAAGGTGGGAAGTAGACCCGAAGCGCAAGCCATAAGAAAGTGTTCGTGTGCCACCTCTCGTTTTGTCCTTGGAATGTCCGCTGGATGGCGGTGCTTCTATATGGGGAATATATGATGAAAAGATGCGAGATGGTGGTACTTAAAGTGTTGAATAGATGAACGAACAGACACACAGATAGATGCATGGATGGACGCATGAACGGACGCAGGGGCGGATGCATGAACGAACGCAGGAACGGACGCACGAACAGACGCACGCATGGACGGGCGGATGGATGCATGGATGGTCACACAGACGGAAGCATGGACGGACGGAAGCAAGAACAAATGAACGGACGAATGCTTCGCTCCAATCTTTATCATTCACTCCGTGGATACGCTGCCATTTTTTTTTCTTTAGTAACACGCGTCCACAATTTTCCAGGAGAACGCGGCACATATATTGACGCCAAGATGAAGAATGTCTCGCCGTTTCACGAAGTCATTCAATAACTTGCTTTAATATATTACTTCACAAAAACATGTTCCCTCAATTATTTCTTAATTACGGAATTACATTCGCCAATAATGAGTTAGCTGTACTGATAGTGAATGTGAAAGTCGCCGTTCGTATACATTATTCACATGACCGGATGTTTTCGGAGTTTCCTTTCTTTTGCTTGATCTTCCTCCTCGAGCGGCGGCAAAAAACACATGTAAAAATGCATATCCCTTCGTGTGGGTTCCTGGCTAGTGTTCTTTGTCACTTTTGAGCTACGGCTCCTAGTAGAGTCAACAAAAAAAAGAAAGAAAAAATATTCAGAAGTAAAAAATTGTAGGGCTTGACACTAGTCAGAACAAGAAGGCAAATAATAGTCATTTGCGTAGGGCTTCCAGGCCATGAGCGATCGCATCTCTTTTTGCTTCAACCATTATGCTTTGCATGACTTTTTGATCAGTTTACAACACTTTCTCCACGAAATACTTTTCAGAACATTGGTACAGTCCCTAAACCATGTGAAATCACTTTCATAAGCTCTTCCAGTAGCATCGGAGTTGCCTTTTTGTTTCTGAGCCATACCGGGGCGTTCTAAGAATACTACCTTCTAATTGGGCTCCAGTGTTAGCTGCTCCCAAGGGTTTTCAGACGTAATTGTATCAACTAACTGAACGGCTCACCGGAGAATTGATTTGTTTACCTTTCTTGTTCTAGGACGTACTGTGCACTTTCGGTCTTTCACACGAAGCTTTTTATTCGTCGCTAAACTTTTCAGGAGAAAATAAAGTTCGAGAAAGACACCACCTTCCGATTCCAAAAGCGAGAGTCTTTATAGAAGCAAATACTGAGACGTCTTGAGACGCGAGATAGCTCGAATCTATTGCGTGTCCAACAGAAGTCGAGGTGCTAACGATGACAAACGACAGCAACAGTGGAGGTCACAATGTCTGCGGCGTATCTACGAAGCAGCAGAAAGGCGAGGAGAGACGAGTGTACGTGACTCCGTGTGATGTAGTGGATAACAATGGTAGGATAATTCATTCAAGGCACGCGTGCCTGAATTGTTAATGAGCCACGACTTCTAAACGGAGAAGAGGCAACATATAGCAGTGAATAAAGAAACTTCAGTTGCACACTGCAACCTGGAGTAGATTGGCAAAGGAAGGTAACGGAATGCCGCGAAAATTATCGGTACTTATAGTGTAGTAGCATCGTACCTTTTGCTCACTGCGACGAAATGGCGGCCAATGTGATCAATTGAAACATGAAATAAGAACGAAAGCTAGGAAGCAGACATATGCAGAATGCAAGAAGGGAGTGGAGGAGGAATAATAAAGGAAGCAAAGGAAGCAAAGAAGGGATGTTCACCAGAAATGCATACTGTTTACTACCCTACACTGGATTGAAGAGATGAAGGGATTAAAAAGTGAAAAAAAAAGAAGTGGGAATAACGTAATATCGGGTAAGAGGTGCACCTGTCTGCCTCACGCCCACAAGAGATTCCTTAACCATATCACTTTAAAAGATGTTGAGATAAACGCGTCACTTTGCTGATATGTGACGGGTAAGGCACCGATCCAAGAATCTTCACTTCCGATAATGATATGTCATCTAGTTTGTTCAATACAGCGCAAAAAAACGTTCAGAATCTTTTCAGCATATAGTGATTATATACAAGTACCACGATCTAGCGGACAATCCAAGAGGTAAACGAGAGGTGGCTACCTACTACACACATCGAGGGCGCACGACCCACGGCTTAAGGAGCTTCGCCTCTAAATATCTATTCCCTGTGGCACATACCCGCTCTCTTGGGTATGTGCCACCGGTATTTACAAACGATAACGGGAGACGAACGGATGACATCATAAGGAGCTTCGCCCCTAAAAACGTGGCCTTTCCCCCTATATAGGAATTCGCAATATACGAAAGTGAAACGTGTCTCTACAGAAGTATTTGAGTGTTTATTATGCATTGTTTTAGGTACAGCAACAAATTACGAAGCCACCTTAAAAATGGTAGGCTGCTCAAAACTTGCAGCACACACCTCAAGCAAAAGCACGCACCAAATCGGCGTACAAAGGACGAGCGCGGACTAACAACTCTCACAAAACGACACTTATTAAAGCGCGCTGCTCACACATAAAGAAAGACGCACGAAACGAGCACACAAGTATACACAGGACAAGCGCGAGCAGCTGTCACAATTCTTTCTGCGTTATGTGTCAGCAGCGCGCTCCTTTCGTAAACGCGGCCGCTAAGCGTCCGAAGTGACCTTCGACATCTCTCGAATTACGAGTCTGATAAGCTCTCGCGCAGGAAAAACTAAGCTTCGTGGAGCAGGCGCTTCGTGGAGGCGATGACCTTTAGAGAGCGCCCAACGCGAGCCCGTCGTGCCAACTCGCCACTAATGACAAAAACGCGCCATAGTTTTCGAGCTCCGAGAACTGCTAAACGGTGTATGGTCTATATAAATGGCTTGCCGTTATCACTCCAGACAACGGACGCTTTGCGACGTAGTGGTTAGCGGCGCGCGCAGAGAACCGAGAGGTCGCTGGTTCAAGCAGCTGAGCACCGTAAGCACTATATATATATATATATATATATATATATATATATATATATATATATATATATATATATATATATATATATATATATATATATATATATATATATATATATATATATATATATAATGTGCTGGCTTGAGACAATACTTTCTATTTCCTGCACACATTTATTTATCCGATTTAGCCTCACTACCGAAAATACATATTGCACCAAATTTGTATTTAGGATGAAAGATTGCCATATGAACACGATCTGACCCCCCCCCCCCCTCCTTCACCACTACTTCCAATGGAGAAACGAACGTATTGCCCAGATCGAAAAGTGCGTCGCTTTTCTACGCCTGTGAATTTCATGGGACGCTCTTGACTAGAGCATCGAGGCATAAGCACCAACCGTCGCTTCAATACCATGCTGGAACTATAGGCTGCAGTCTCTACAACATGCTAATCACAATCGGTGCCCAAAAAAGCATAAAAGACGTAAGAATGTGCATGACCACTTTCTTGTGTTTTTTTTTACTTTCTGTGTGTTGATCGTGATGGGTATGCTCCAACTATCCCAATTCGCTACTTCTACAATCTGCTCTAGTCATGAAGTCGTACATATATTTTTCGTATTGATGATATACGGCACCAACAATAACTGTCGACCAACGATAGGAACCCGACACAGTGGCGCAACAGTTGACTGCATCCAAACACCTCGGCCTCTGATAATGTCTGCTCTGATTGCGCGAATAATGACGACTGTATGCTTCGTTAGCAGAAAGAATTGGTCCAACCCTGTGGTATCTTTTTATTAATCCAATGCCGCGGCTTCGCACTTCTCTTCTTTTTCGGGGACGACGTTTTTACGACGAGAAAGTGTATTATGCTAGATTTCATCGTTATTGTAATTACTATCATTTATTCTTCATATCTGGTCATCGAGGAAGCAGCACATGAATGATTACACTTGGTCAAAGCTGGTTTGTAGCCAGAATTCAATCTTTCCAAGAAGAACGTAGGATAATAACTACAGTGCGTCCGATCGGTAACTTATATCGTATATCAAGTTTCGTTTCGTTTTACTATGTAATAGGCTCAGAAGACAGACTGGAATTTCAATATAAAGGTGTGTAGAATGGCTGACGTATTTGAATACAACAAACTCCGGAAGCCGATTCTAAAATGAAATAACATGGAATTCAAGAAATACCCTTTTCACGTGGTTTTCGATAAACAAAAAGTTTGTCTAAAATATCTTGATGTTCGAACAATTTTTGTTCTAATTGTGTGCATATATCTTTCATCATTAATACTCTGACTATTTTGGTACCTCCATCTAATTGCAACAATGTCTTCGTTTACGCATCGAATAGACCCTTTGTCGCTTTCTACGAGAAATGCACGTGCGGGAAGTTTTAGGCAGTTTTGCAACAATCTCGCATAAAGTGAAAGGTATATACATCCAAAGTCATTCGAGCCTCAACGTATTCGTAGCGACGTAGCATACACGGTATCTAAGGTCATTTCCTTCGAAGAACCTGGAACGGATGAAAGATAGACGGTTTCGCACACTTCGAATTGTCGCTATGACAACTGCCTAGGATTCTTGACCCTTAGTCAGTACAAACTAAGTGGCCTAGCACCAAGAGCCATCACTAGAGCATGATAACGCTGTTCAGTGCGAGTCTAGTGAATCTTGGATATGAGAAAAGGAAGTCTAGCGTTGTCCGCTTCGGGATCCCATGGGGTTGTCGAGCACTGAACTAGTGCAAGTGCAATGTGCACTGAAGAACTGACCCGACGATGGATCCTGAATACCCATTACTGCTGTGATCCCGCCTCAACAAACCAATGTTTCCCAGGAGCTTCCGTGAAGAAAGGGAGACGCTTTAATTCGGTCACAGCAGCTTTACCAATCGAATGAGTATTCATATTTTGTCATCGTAGTGAACATACTGGTACATTACCATAAAAAAGGAAGGCGATCACATTGTTAAGGTTGCGTAGGTCAGTTGAAAATATTCTAATGCGTTGCTTTCTGTAAACCAGTTTTACTAAGTGAAAAAGAACGTAATTTGTAAAACAACCATTCGTAAGCGGTCATCCACCTTTTCAGAGACCACAGGTGGGTCAATAATTGTGCCCGATTTGCCGGTGGCAAATTTACGTAACGTGAGCTGGCTTTCAAATAGGATATCAGAATTATAAGAACGATTTATCAAGCTGTAGAACTCGCGGTGAAACGAAAATGTAGACATATTGACATAATGGTAAGCTACTGCACGACATTCTCCTAAGTATGTTATATGACGTTTTCCTCACTATCATTTTCTCTTTGAGTACGAGAATTTCTAGGTATAGCAACTTTCCCTCTCTTGTCATGGACTGAACGCTAGTTGCCAAAACTGAAAGGAAATGAAAAAAAAAGGATGACTTTCGGGAAAGATTGCCACTGTTGCCAATATAGGCACGAACAAAGCCAGTGGAATAGATGGTATTACTGCTCGCTTAGTGAAAGATAACATTGATATTTTGAGTTCCATCTTGTGCCACGTATTTAACCATTGCTTGCGTACGTCGACGTACCCATTTTGCTTAAAAAACGCCAAAGTTGTGCCGGTATATAAAGAGGGCAATCGCTCTGATCCTTCAAGCTATCGGCCTATACCTGTGTTAAGCATTATAAACACCATATTTGAAAAGATTCTTGGAAAACGAATGCGCCTATTCTCAGAAAAATATAATGCTTTTTGCCCGGAGCAGCATGGATTTAGATCACACCCTTCCACATCAACAGCTGTGTTATCGTTATCACAGAAGATTAACAAAGCACTGCACAACAACCTTCTTGTGGCAGTTGTCTTCATTGATTTAAGAAAGGCATTCGATACCGTCGACCATAATATTCTGCTTATGAAATTAAAACACTATGGATTCTGCGGCAAAGTTTTTAGCCTCTTTCCTAACTACATTGATCGACGTCATCAAATGGTCAACATGCAAGATCTTACGTCGTCAATATTAAACATAAAGACAGGGGTACCTCAGGGGTCCGTCCTGGGGCCACTATTATTCTCACTATACGTAAATGATCTGCCATACATACTCAAATCGGCCGAGTTGCTAATGTACGCTGATGACACACCTTTAATAGTTACCGCCGATAACATAGCCGACCTAGAATCTAGAGCTAACGAAGAACTAGAAAATATTTTAAGTGGTTTACAGTGAATAAATTAACACTCAATGCAAAGAAAACCAAATACACCATTTTTCACTCCCGTTACCAAAATGTAAACTGTGAGTCATTTCGACTTACAATGAACAACTACCAACTTGAGCATGTAAATGAATTTAAATATCTTGGTGTAGTGTTCGACAGCCAATTACTCTGGAAAAAAACAAATTAACTCTGTTTGTACTAAGCTATCATCTGGCTGCAGTATGCTACAGGCTGCTATAAATTATTTTAGCAGAAATATTCTCAGAGTCCTTTATTTTTCATTTGTTCATAGTCATCTATCATACTGCTTAGACTCATGGGGATGGACCTTTAAAACTTACCTTGATCCTATCCGGATATTACAAAAGCGTGCACTTAGAATTATAGATTATGCGGCATACAATGAACCCAGTGAGTCTTTGTTTTACAAGTTGGATATTCTACCTTTTGATTACATACGGCAGCATAAAACCGCAGTCACCATCAACAATGTTACTGCACACAGTGTACCTTTCGATATATCTATCTTTTCTTCCTCGTCCCGCGTCACTAGATGACTGAAATTGCGGAATTTTAATCTTCCACCCACTAAAAACGTGTATGGTGAACGCTTACTACAGTTCGTAGGAGCTAAAGTGTGGAATAACATACCACTTCAGAGAAAAGATTTTAGGGTTTTCTCGAGCGCACTAAAAAAATATTTGCTACATGTAGATCAATAGTAATGACCATGTACTAAGCCTTACACATAGTTTGATGTTTTGTCTATACTTGAATATTTCATTATTTATGAACAAAGTGCAATAATGTGCATCTTCTTGTATTTTTGTTCGTTTGTTGAAAAATGAACGTTTTTTGATGTTTTTGTTTTTTTTTCTTATATACAAATTGTATTCTGCTTGTATACTTTCTCCCGTTAGACCCCTTACTAGCCTATGGCTATGGGTCTAATCAGTGTTGTGCATTTCTTGAAATGTGGTCATAACAACCTCAATAAAATGTAAAAAATGTAAAATGTAAAACAAAAAAAGAAGATGCAGAGTGTTTCGGCAAAATTGGCCGTGAGGGCAGCACCTTAGGGCACAAAAAAAAGAAGGGGGGGGGGGGGGTATGTGGAAGAAATCACAATATAGCATCCCAGCAATAACGGTTTCTGCTGGCGGAAAGCCACAAATCATCCACACGTCCCAACGACTGCACCGCAAGCGGGCTCTGGCCTCCGTGCACGCCGACTGGAAGAGCAAATAAGTACGATGGAGATGAATGAAGTCATTCTGGCGACTTCTTTCATACCAATTATACCATGTCTGTTCTTCAGGATATTTTTATTTATTTAAATTTCGTTTTATATTGTTTTACTACTACGGCCACGTATCTCGTCAGGGCCATCATTTACAGGAGCACTCTTCTATTTCTCTTTTCATGTGCCTTCTTCGATTGCACAATATGTCTTTTCCTTTCATGATTTATATTTATGCTTTGTGTAGTTGTCAAGTGGTCTCTATGCACTCTTGTATATCTTCCTATGAAGCATTATTATTTCGGTGAGATCTTGGCGTCTGTTGCTTTATCATACGAAACTTTAAACGTCTTGTCCCTTACAAGGTCTAGAATGGGACGTCATAGGCAAATATAAAAAAAGGCGTTGCCTGGCCTTTTGTGCCTCAACAAGCTTGTATTCCTCTCTTGTTGTGTGTTGGTGCAGGCAAGCATATAATATAAAGATCGTTATGGTGCACTGTGCAACGCTGTTCTCTTCTTTTGTCTTTAGACTTTGTGGTCGAATGCTTCAGCACAACAACAAAAAAAAAACAATACTTTTTAGTCGATCACAATGAAATTAATCGGTTATACTCAATGTTTTATTTTAAATTTTGTACCACGATCAGTATCTGAAGAACCTCCGGGCAACTGGTTTCTAGAATAAGTTTTTTTGAGAAATAGAGGGGAGGAGAGAGTGAGTAAAAAGGAAAGGGAGAGATATTAACTTTACACTAGTAACTGACGTGGTGAAAGAGGCGACGAAAGGAGGAGAAAAACAACGTGCCGTATTATATATTGTGTCTTCATTTTCGTAGCCGATATAAGTATACAAAAATAAGTCGAATATACGACTTTTACGATACATTCAATTGATTGAACCCGACGAAATCCGCTCATTGAAAGTCGGCATTCTTTCTTCCAGAGTTCGAACATTTGAAGACCACCTATTGGCCACTCGGCACCCAAGTCTCTTTTGAATAATGTGAGGACTGTATATCAAAATTGAACTATGCTGTGTCAACTAATTGGAACTAATTGAACAGATTCGGCGCTGCACCGTAATTGACTTCTTTCACATGCAAAGGCAAACATGAAAGAACATTCGAGCGATTTTCTTTACACGGGCATCTAGCGCCGATAAACAGTGCATCAATATTGAATTAGTACTTTACCTTCTTCGTCGTGGTGTAATGAGATAGTGACGTAAGGGCTAACTTTGGTCCCTTTTAGAATCAGCGCGCAAATAAGCACCAAGAATGTTTGACGAAACAATCTAGAGTGACTTATACTGTATACGCCACAAACATGCGTGCAGTCGAGCTTGAGTGGCATGTTTGCCTTCATAACTGCGCGCAGCTTTGGCAAAGCTAGGTAAGTTACAACGAGGTAGTCGCTTATGAGCAAGAAAAAAAGGGGCATATATAGTACTCAACAAGTTGTCACAGTGCATCACGTTAACTATAAATCAAAACCTAACTAATGGATCACGTAGTAGATATATTGGAGTAAATTGGAAAAAGTGCCAGCTCGACCGAGTACAAATACACATGGGTGATGTGAGCGCAAAAGTGAAACACGTGGATGTTTTTATTACAGTTTATGACTTCACGATAATTAGCGCATTCGAGTAGATATCGACATATCAATAAAAGGCGTTGGTAATGTAATTCAAGCAACGCAGCCCTTTCTCTACAAATTGTTGTACCAAGGGCTATTCATGGGCGACTCATTAGGAGATGGGAACCGTATGCATGTGTGGCCCCGCCGCGGTGGTCTAGTGGCTAAGGCACTCGGCTGATGACCCACAGGGTGCGGGTTCGCATCCCGGCTGCGGCGGCTGCATTTCCGATGGAGGCGGAAATGTTGTAGGCCCGTGTGCTCAGATTTCGGTGCACGTTAAATAACCCCAGGTGGTCGAAATTCCCGGAGCCCTCCACTACGGCGTCTCTCATAATCATATGGTGGTTTTGGGAGGTAAAAGCCCACATATCAATCAAATCGTATGGTGTGTGAATACATCATATTGTCACGGGGTCGTGACGCGGACGAAGGGAGCAGACTGGGTGTTCAGGTTAAACCTCAGGCCACGATAAAGGAAAGTCAGAGAACAGCAACACACTGGCACTGATAGGGCGAGCAGAGCGTCGGCCGTCGATCAACTGACAAGCGGCGAAGCGAGCCGGCGTTTATACACTTGCCATCGAATATTCTAGCGTTATCGCTAGCAGCGACGTAGTTTCGACATAACCAGTAATGTCCACGAAGTGGACGTAACCCCCAAAAAATGGCAGTGGCTTAGCTCAGCTACGCCAGGATATACGTACCGTTAGCAAAGGTTCAGCTGATTTATCTTAGCTTTCCAGAGTGTCTAGGATTAGCTTGATTATCACGCTTACAGCTGTTCCAATGGCACACATACGTATACGTATTATGTCGCACATGTATATTTATTTTGCCAGGCAACTACTTCGGGATCCGATGAGTTAAGCTTCTCCGCTCAACTGCACCGTTGAGCAGCATTTGAACTCTCCTTCTCTATGGCTATACCACAGTGGCAAACGCCAGTAAGAGGCGCTATCAAGCGGCTCCAGCGCAGTGTCAGATGGTGACTGCACAGGGAAGGCGCGCGCGTCGGCGTCCATATGTCTACCAAGGCTATGACGGCACTCCTCTGGAAAGCACACACTGGCAGCGGCGAGTCGCGCGCGGCCGCGGCCGAGTGCGAGGGAGGTGCCGGCTCCGGTGCGGGACACCACTGATCGTCTGCGCAGCGCATCGAATTGCGCGCACCGGCGGCGAACCACGCGCGTTGGCGGCGGAGTATCATTGCGCATGCGCAGACCAGTGCCACGCGAAATTGGCTCAGCGAGGCCAGTGTAGCTAATGCTACAAAAATGATGTACACTGATATCCATGAACCTTTTAGAACAATGAGGCGCAGTTTGTGCTGAGCATTCCACAGACAGGCTTGGTGTGCGAAAACCGAATGAAACATAAGTGAAAACAAGTAACGCACGTGGTATTATTGTTAGCCCGGCATATAGGACTGCAATGGCGATACGCGCACGTGATCGCTCTATCAGCTTTAAGGTGTCTGCGTTCTTTAGACCCGTCGCTTGAGATGGAGGACTCAATAATGGATGCAACAATACGCGACGGTCAGCTCTTTCATTCATTGGTATGTAGGGTTTAACGTGCCAAAACCACCTTATGTATATGAGAGACGCCGTAGTCGAGGGCTCCGGAAATTTTGACCACCTGGGGTTCTTTAACGTGCGCCCGAAACTTAGCACATGGGCCTACAACATTTCCGCCTCCATCGGAAATACAGCCGCCGCAGCCGGGATTCGATCCCGCGACCTGCGGGTCAGCAGCCGAGTACCTTAGCCACTGGACCACTGCTGCGGGGCGTCAGCTCATGGTGAGGCACTCCCAACGTCGTCTAGAACTGCGAATCAAAAGTCGAGCTCTTTGGCTAGAATAGCCTTACCACACTGAATGCAAAGAGTTAAAAAGGTGCGAATGGAAAGGCAGACAGTTTATTATACTTTTTTCATGCTGACTACCCTGAATTAAGAACTAACTATAACGCTAACTATAACGGACGTTGAATGAAAAGATTGTTAGATTTGTAGCATTGGACAGGAAATAGGAAGTAACCTTAGCAAGAATTAAGTAACATTAAACAGGTATTAGCGAGCGTTATTCAATAATCAATACTAGCGATGGAATTAACTAGTGCTAAAGTTATCTAGTAATACACTAGAAATTTAACCTTGCAGACGGTGTTTTCTAATTTTATCTCCCTATCTTTCTCTTTTTTTTTCGCTATCAGCTACAGGGAGACAGATCTGATGCACAGCATGCCAACGCTGATGTATGCGCCGGTGAAAGATTCGTACCTACAATTTTAGCTTTGGCAAAACGGCGACCCAGAGCAATCGATATGATTCTTTAAACACGAGACATTCTCACACTTGAACAGTGAATGTATCATCACGGGCCTCTAAATGTCTTGGCAGTGAAGCACTAGCAACGAAAGCCACACACGTATTCTCTAAATGGAAATATAGCACGTATTTTTGTAGAGTTCATTTACCGTGGGCTACGCGATCACAAGTTTGCTCGCACTGCGAGTTTACGCAACGAATTGTTTTAGAAGTAGCGGAAAATTGCAAAATAATACCATAGCTCTCAGTCAGGGCTGTTTTTCCTTCCACTCATCAGTGGTCATTTCAGACTACTAGATGTGGTCTCTCATTATTTATTGCTCTTATCGACGCTTTTTCATTTGTTTATATCTCTATGAATTTACGTTACCGAAAAGTGGCCATCTATATCTGGAAAGTTCCCCTCTATTCATTCTTTCCTCTGACCTGCGGCCCACCTATTTCAGGCCGCTACTGACCCGCAGAGCACATCAGTGTGTGATGGAGAGGTCAACGTTCGTTTAGGTCAGTGGAACGATGATGATATTGTGACTAAGAAATAGAGAGAGATTCTTTTCCATTTTCTCGGAGAGCTAGGTGCGATGGCCTTCACTTGGGATATATTTCCACATCAAGATAATCTGATAAACAACAACAACCACAACGACAACGATCACAGCGACAACCGCCAATCTCCCGTTACTTCAATTCCGAAGCCCCACAGTCAAAATGACGGATCATCTTTCTCCCGATCGAATGCGCCGAGCAAATTACCTTCCAGCGCCACGTGAAGTAGCCGAAGGATGGTAGGTATAAGGCTTACGAAGAAACTTCAAGCATGACGGGAAAGTAGATGGAAGTAGAGATGGAGCTGCCAAGAGATCTTTGCGCAAAAAAAACATTTATATGGCTGATCACGATGAACATAAGTGTACTTCACCCACCCGGAGAATTGGCTAAGAAACATTACATTTTTTATAGGAGCCATATGAATAGTTGGGTGCGATTCTCAAATATTAGAATAATGCATGCTAGCTAATATCGGTAACGTACAAGTTTCAAGTCACAACAACCCTAATTCCCCTAAATATTTCTCAACGGAGAGGTATTGGCTCTGATATCCGGTTTGTGTGCATGCAGCCAAAAAACCCAAAACGACCCCCGCTCTCCCCCTGCTAAAATCCCCGGGCCTCAATAATGCTCATAGTCTGTCTGTGCATATCTCTTCTTCATTTTGTGAAAAAAAGTGTCCACTCCATGGTCTTTATGTCTTTATGTCTTTATTGTATTTGTACACCTCTTACAAATCAAACTCCCTTTATTTGTGTAAGGTTAATGAAACCAACAACAGAAGTGGCGTTCATCCTGTAGTGTACTTGATTATTATATGACGAAAACTGCCATGGGTTCACTGCTGCCGTGCTATCGAAGTGCATCAGAGACACGAAAAGACGCCTGCGACTTTACAACTGTAACTAGCGCATGGATTGAATAAAGGGGTAATGATAGAAAATTTCGTGGCTGAGACAGCCTTCAGGACTGATTCGCGTTAACATGCGTATATCATGTATTGAACATCAACAGTCAATGTAGCTTGGAAGGTATCTTACATAAATTTCGAAGTTTAAATTTAGAACTCATTCACACCATCAAAAGTGACTCTATGGCGACCCTCTTATTTACGTGACGTCACCACACTGCCGTTAACAAAACAAGTTATGGTGACGTCATAGGTGCCAGCATTCTATACTTCTCGGCGGCTGCTAGAGAGTCCACGGCCGTGGCGCATGCGCTGAATGTTTGTGTTTCGCGACAATGGTGTCTCGATTGCAGTTCAATAGAACTTCTTGATGCGGATTCTGTGGAAATGCGTCACAGTTTGGTGTGCTGAAGTAATCGAGTGCTGCTCAAGTTAGGTGGTGATAATTTCACCCGGCGGCTTGTCTTTTTCTCAGCTCTCTACAGCCGGAACTCAAAATGGTCGGTAATGAGAAGCCTGTAATTATTCATCTGTCGCGCACTGCAGGAAACAATGTACCATGTTGTGACTAACAGGCCCCCACCAACACAATGCAAAAAAAAACAACAACAACAAGAGACCACAATTTGTGTGTCAGTACCTTTCGAACGTCTTAACTGTGGAGAAAGTATCAAGAAAGTGCACATAAGACATCCTAATGGGCAAGAAAAATGGTAATCTGAGAATTATTACAATCCTCAGGCCATCCTAATTTCTTACTTTAGGTTTGTAATAATTGTATCGGCGATATCGAGTTTCTAAGGAGATACAGATTTTCTATAATATGCAATGATAGACGGCACATCACTAATAAGCTGACATTTATATGCGCCATCGTTGTCATTTCGTTCTTCAGTCAATAGAAGGGCTACGGAGAAGTATAAACTGACGTCACGGAGCCAATACTGTTGCAACGCAAAACTATAAAGTTCCGTGCCTATTTATTTATTTGCAATCGAAGACCATGAAGACAAATACGGTGTTACAATTAAATGAACACTGAAACACTTGAAAAAACCAGGTTATGGGGTCATGACATGTATTTTATGTACTAACTCGAAAATCAAGCCGAGGATTTGCATAAAGCAATGCAAACAACTTTATTTTGCCGAAGAGAAGGAAGAGGCGCCACGGCCGCCATTGCGAGTCTCACCGCCACCTGACGACGACATCGCTTCTACTCATCCTCGCTGTACTTTCCCGCCCGATAATCCCTCGTGTACCGAGGGATTATTGGCATGGAAAGGATTATTGGTCAGCTGCCAGCTCGTAACACGCTCACATGCTACGCGACGAAACTTGGCAAAAAATGAGCGTGCCACACTAGTCGCAATGGCAACAGGTGGCACTGGCCGACGCTCCCACGTTTAATGCATATATATACCCCATAAAGTGGGTGGAGGATAGCTGCCGTGCTGGCTCAGTTAGCGGATAATTGAACCAGTTACTCGAATGTCGCAGGTTGCCATGCCTGCCCACGGCAAGTTATCTTTTTATCCGCGTTCCTTTCTTCTCATTTATACTACAATTGCTTCAAATAATGTCATCCATACTTGTATTTGCATAGTTGTCTGTCAGTTCTCATCAATATTGCTTCTAATAATAATTAAGAGCCCTTAAGTTTACCCTTCTTTCCTTACGCACGTAAATGTGTTACAGCTTTGTGCTCTTGAGTAATTGAAGGAGAGAAAGGTTCGATATAAACTAGACTTGTACTGCGAATTCAGGCACTCCTTGGGAAATGGGGCTATTCTGAAAAAAAGAAAAAACGTGTAATGAACGATCTTTCTCACTAAAAATCCACCTGTTCATCTTGCCACAAAATTATGCCGCTTCGGACACAGTATTAATTCATGGGAAACGTTATTGTAAAGGACGCTAAGATATATACTCTAAAAACACAGCAGAGGATACGTGAGGTCAAGCGCCCCGCCTATCTGAAGAAATGAAAAGACGCACAATGACAACACTGTTGTAAATAAACCAATCATGCAAAGGGGTCTGTTACACGCCTCTGCTCATGGGTTGTGTCTTGGTTGCTTTTGTTCTCTTTCATAGGAATATGAAACTTTCACTGTCAATCTCAGTATCATCATAAACAAACAAACAAAAAAGCTTTTAGCGAGCCGACATCCTTTAGGAAATTTCACACGGGCAATCCCTTATGAAAGCACGAAATTTTAGCACAACATGCATTCCGGTGAAGAGAGCAAACAAAAAGAGTTTGTCAACACGGCTTTACTTCGAGCGCGCAGAAGTCACGTTCTATAGTCTCCCCCACACGGAAGCGAGGCAGGCACTCCCAAACACAAAGCCATGTTGAGAGCTCGGCTGACGCCGTCACAAATATCGTATATCGCGATAAAGCTTCCGTGCACGTAGCACGCACGAAGGTTCACGGGTAAAACAAGCATCAAAAGCTTTACTTTCAGGACGTTATCGTAAAAGCACTTTTCTGTCAGGCAAAAGAATTAGCCTGTGTTTTGAAATAACAGCGAAATATGCGCAGTGGCGTTAGACGAAATAGTGGCAACAAGACGTCATATATATGTTGAAAGAGCGCCGAGAACGAGAAACAAAAGAACATTGCTTAACAAGAAGCATCAGGCTTGCTTTTGAGGCTGAGGTGCTTTATAGTGTGAGCGGTTAGTGCTTTCACGCCAACCGCGTGGCTTTCAACTTGGATCTAGCCGGCACTTCTATATCTAAGCCAAGAGAACGATGAGATAGAGGAAAAGAGAAACGGGAGAAAATGAAAGGTTAGAGATCCCGTTATGGCAACGAACTAGTACTGAGAGAGAATAGGAATAGAAGAAATCGAGGAACCCAAACGACAAACGATAAGGGCAGTCACACCGGAGGGAAAAGAGTGCCGTGCTAAGGTGGAGTGAGCAGTTGCATTGATTTTGTGAGGAGATGTTTAAATAAAGAACTCGGCATGTCAAGTTAGGTGCCGCCTCCTCTTGACGCCGCAGAAAAGCTGCAGGAGCCTTTCAGGCGGTAATCAAGCTTTGGGGGGTGTTTTGGCGCGAGATAACTATGGTTGACCTAATTGCAGCCGATTGTTATGCTGGCAGCCTCGCGAAAGAGGAGTGTTTTGATAAATTCGTGAAATCACAGTGACAATAAGAGTGCAATGCACGTACACCATTTCTTCCATGACAGAGGGCCAAAATAGGAATGTCCGAGAGGACAACTGGCCAGAACATTGCGTAGTGCATCATGGTTGGACAAACATACAATGCTCTCTGGGAAAGAATACTCAACTGGACAATCGGAATCACGACTGTATCGTTGCAGGTTATCGGGCTGTGAAAATCGATGAGGCAATCCCTGCAGAGACGTTAATGCCGGCGAGACCACGTAGAACGTCTTAGTGCCCATAAATAGGGGTAACAATTAAGCAAACAGAGTCTCAACGGCAAGTGTAGATGCTGAGCAATCGCTGAATTCATCATCATCGTCAGCCTGATTGCGCCCACTGCAGGGCGAAGACCTCTTCCAATGTTCGCCAATCAACCCGGTCTTGTACTTTCTGTGGCCACGTTATACCTGCGAACGTTTAATCTAATCGGTCCACCTAACTTTCTGTCTACCCCTCGTGCGTTCGCCTTCGTTGGGAATTCAGTCAATTACCTTTAATGACCAGTGGTTATCCTTCCTATGTGCTACGTGCCCGGCCGATGTCCATTTCTTTTTTCATTTTACCTATGAGATCCTTAACCCCGATACCTATTTTTCATCGTTTATTCACCTTACCCCTGTCACAGGTCCCGTTAATTAGGGAGGTGATCGCCGGGCTAATTCCAAGGGCCGAAGTATCAGCCCCCCGAACCGCACCACGAAAGCGTGGACAATTTAGAAGTGGTCCTATTTGGTGCGCCAGTGGACGCCGGCTGTGGCCCAAAGAACAAGTCAGAGCCGAGAGTTGATAAACAAAACAAAGCTATATTCTCAATAATGGCAGATAAAAAAACGATACACAAATATGCACACTCGACAATAGTTGAATAAGATATGATACCAATCAAACAACGTACTATACAGTACAATCAGCCACACTCGAAACAACGGACACAAACAACAATACGCTCTACACTGCAGTCGCATGCATCGAACAACCAAGGCACTTAAACACGAAAGAGTTCGAAAACTTATTGAGTCCAAAGTCCTTGGAACAAAAGACTGAATGATACTCTTCCGAGAACCACTCATTCAAAGTCCAGCGTTGTTGTCGTTCCGCTGCCCCCGAAGTTTCTCTTCCAGGAAACCTCGCGTCTTCAATTGGCCACTCTCCAAGCTTCAAACTTCTTCGCCGGAAACACGTCGGCTTCCCACACGCAGCTGTTGCATGCGTCTTCGCTCGATAGCGGTAGACAAACACTCTTGCCTGTAGCTCGAGTCTTCACCCCTCCTGTGGAAATCCTCTTCTTCTCCTTCTTTGTCATGGAAGACAAAAGGCTTCGCCCTCAAGGCGGAACACCCTACGCACTCTGGTGCATACCTTCTTCTTCTCCTGCTTTGTCACTAAGGACAAAACCTTCACCGACAGACGCGGCGGGATACCCTACGCACTCTGGCGTAAACTTCCTTCTTCTCCTGATCTCCCATCTCCGCTGCTCGGTTAAATACCTTCCGCGCAAGATTCCAGAAAATTCTCATCATTTCGTCGGCGCGATGCGCAGAGAAGGCTGGGGGAAAGGGCGAGACGGTGCAAGGGCCGTCCGCGACGGATGACGCAACCCTGCATCACCACGCCCCTTTACATCGAGAAATTTCCAGGGCTTGCTCGGCCGCCGACGCGAGGAGGTTCGTTGGCGAACCTACGCTTCCGAGGGGAGAGGGACGCGCGCCCGAGGAGTCTTTGAATGCTTGTTTTCTTTTTTTTTATCGTTGACCTCTGGGCGCTTCGTCACGAGAATTTGGCGGCGCGCCCTTTTTTGAGCGCTCGTTTTGTGACAACCCCCTACCCCAGCACATGGTAAACAGCTGGTCTAAGAACTGGCTAACGTGTACCTGTCCTTCCGTGCATTTCTTTCCTCCTCCTCCTTGACCCTGGTTTGTTCCTTCCCCCACTCTGCTCTCTTCTTGACCCTAAAAGTTACCCCCATTATTATCCTTTCCATCGCTTGCTGCGTCATCCTCAATTTAAGCTGGACACTTAGTAAGCCTCTAGGTTTCTTCTCCGTAGGTAAGTATGGGCAAGATGCAGCTTTTGTATACCTTTCTCTGGAGGGTTAGTGGTAGATTACTACTCATGATTTGAGAAAGCTTGCCGAATTTCATCTACCCCATTCGCATTCTTCTAGTTATTTTGTTGAATGAATTCTCATCTATTTCGATTTGAAGCGCCCTTGCCCTCTCAAGCTATATTTGTGAAGGCTTAGTCTCTTAGCGACAGAAATTGAGCAGCGTCATATCTTTTGTTTTCTTTTCCTTTGACTCATTCTTTTTATTGATTTTTTGTAACATCTTTTACGTTTTGTCTTTTGTGATCTTAACCTCCTTTCCGCAGAACAGGGGGGGGGGGACCCAGCCTGGTACCCTGCCTCGCAAACCATTTCATTTCTGTTCATTCCTGTTTAATTCCGCCTCCTCCTCAATGTCGGCTGTTTCATCCCTTACCTCTCATGAGGGAGCGTTTCGATAATGTCTTATTCGTCTTCATGGAACAAACCTCTTGAACACGCATGCGCGCGAAAGATGGCTATAATTATGAGAGGAAGCGGTGTGCGCGTACTTTCTGCAAACGTCAATCCCGTGATGAAAATTAATTCGCGCTTTACGAAAATACGGGCGCTAAGGAGTACTGGAAGACAGCATTGCTTCACATTCTATAGACCAGGGCACACCTGTCTTGCACCCAGGCGCTCAGGCTGCTAGCGCATACTCTCGTACCAAGACACCTGAACTGCCAAAGCGTGCCTTTGTGGCACCAAGCTAACACGGCGAGCGGGGTCTCTAGAAACTTAAAATACAAGAGAGCGCCTATTCACGCCGCTACCACCAACAATATGCCGTCTGGGAACCGCTGTTCCGTTTTTAAATCCGAAAACATTCAGTGTAAGAGGAAGATATTAGCCAGCACTGTCTGTGAAGACCACAACGGTACGCGAGAATTATGCCTGTTTGGTGTTTTCAGATCGCACAGGTTTACACACGCAATGAAAAACGCTCAGGAAAACGCCAGCGAATCATCGCCCCGACTCGGTGGTGTAGTGGCTATAAGACATTCGGCTGCTGACCCGCAGGTCGAGGGATTGAACCTCGGCTGCGGTGGCTTCATTTTCGATGGAAGCGAAAATGCCGCCGAAATCTGAGCATGTGTGCTCAGATTTGGGTGCACGTTAAAGAACCCCAGGTAGTCGAAATTTCCGGAGCATCTCTACAGCGTCTCACAAGACCATATGGTGGTTTTGGGATGTGAAACTCCACACATCAATCAATCAAGCCAGTGAATAATTTCAATCAGTAAGAAAAACTACGACCCCAGTAAAATTGCACTTGTAAGTATACTTATTGCGTTTATTCAAGCGCGACGTCAGCTGTACCACAATACAGCGGCGATTTGAGTGCAGTATGCGTGTAGTATGCGGCACCAAATCATTTCCGTATAGCCCCGCTGCGGTGGTATAGTGGCTAAAGAACTCGGCAGCTGACCCGCGGGTTGCGGGATCGAATCCCCATTGCACCGGCTGCATTTTCGATGGAGGCGAAAATGCTGTAGGCCGGTGTGCTCATATTTGGGGGCACGTCAAAGAACCCCAGATGGTCGAAATTTCCGGAGCCTTCCACTATGGCGTTTATCATAATCATACGGTGGTTTAGGACGTTAAGCCCCACACATAAATATTAAATCAAATAATTGCCGTACTCTTTCGCAAGCCGCATGCCAATAATAGGATATATTACGGCGCAAGCGTGGATGCACGCACCGCACACGTTTAGTACAATTGTAACGGCATACTATCACGATGCGAAGAGATGTGAACGGAGCGGAAAGCGTGCCTCTCGACTTAGTGAAACTTCTAGGTGCCTGGACTGTCACTAGGCGAATGTGCTTTCAGTAGGCGCCATGGTAGCATTATAAAACCTTGCTCTGGCTGCCACTTTCGCCCTGAGTGTGTGTTCCGAGTCCTCAGCATGACTGGCATGGATTGGTAAACACGTGCGGTGCATGAGCGCAAGTTGGAGCGAGATTCTAGTGATACGTTGACGCCGGCTTACAGCTCAAATTCAAGCTTGCCACAGCCAAGGCACGCCACAGTTTGACTGAGTCGAAAAGCAGCGCGTTCCGTTCTTCGTGTTTCTTTCGATCGCGATAGTACGTACCTGATGAAGTTGCGTCCGCAGTCTGCAGTACAAGTGCTGTAGGCATTCTGGATTGACGAGGAAGGTGTCCTCGTCGTTTCTCAAGAAATCAGCACGAAATTTCAAGAAAGGAAGATCGCAAAATATGCTTACAACTAGACTCGGCTTGTAGAGTTTTGCGTTTGATTTGGGGAGCGTCTGCTCGCGTGGCAGTGCAGGCTGTCGCTTCGCCACGCTTGCAGCAGATGGCGCCACACGCTTTTCAATATGGCAGCACGCACTGAGCTTGCTGTGTTCTGCTGTACAGCCATATGTGTACGGCCAATAACGGCAGCAGCTCCCCTAGGCAGTCGCACACGGCTTACGCTACTCCACAAGTTTGATCTCACTTGGGAATTAGCTGAATGGCAAGTACCCACACAAATGTCTACCGTGACATTCGCTGCTTTTATGTCTTAACATGTTGTGACAACCTTCCCAATTTCTTGTCGTAGCAGTAAGAGTTTTGGCAGCGAGCATGGGGCTCTTCAGACGCGAGTAAAAGAGGCGAGCAGCGATCGCGTCCTCAAAGAGCACGACACCGAAAGTTCTGCTTACCGAGTGCACTCCAAGAGTGCTTTTTTTTTTCGTGGAAGAAAAGTGAGCCGCGACCCTAATTGCTCCAAATGGTCTCTGTCGCGGAACGGTGCCGGCGCACTCTACAACAGTGTCCTACTTTTTGTTTCACCTGTCGCATCTCCATCGCTCTGCAAGTGGGTCTGTTTATTCTGAGACGCGCAGCACGGAAGGAAGTGTGCTTCTGCGCTCTTGCAGCTGAACACGTGTGCAAAGAACCGCAAAAACGATTCACGCTATTTCAACGAACGCAGTAAGATGTGGACGGAGTGTGCGAAAAGACAGAAGCTTGTCCTCAAGAAAACACGCAAAATGGGTTACGTTACGAAGAAGCTGAGTTGCAATATTCTTTAGCGCACGTGAGCTATTCCGTGTTCTAGTGCTGTTTTTTTTTATTTCTATCCACGCTTTGGTTCGGCGGTAACTGGCTTTCTCCGAAAGATGTGGGTCATGGGTACACATCTCAAAACTGTGGCTTTACTGCCTACGTTCCATCGCAATGACATAGGCACCTTTTATTCGGAAATTCTGTCTGCGCCATATACAACACGTTCATATGTTCATTACGAGAAGAATGTGCATTATCAGTCACTTGACTGCCTCGATAGCATCACACGCAAACAGTGACTCAAGCAGGGGCTCCACTTACGGGAGTTATCGGCAAAAATAATGGAGGACCACGGCCACCAAAGATCCTTTACAAAGCAATAATCATGCTTCAGCCTTTCTACTTTTGAAAACACTTAAATTTGATTTGAGTAGAGAGTGGACTAGATTGGAAACGCATATTGTATTTTTGCGTGCAAACCGTTATCGAGATGTGTTAAACGAGAAGTTTCAAGACATCGTGTCGCATCTTCGCAACAGCTCCTCCGACTGGCCACTGGCTCACGCTAATGATACCTATCTCAACGAAGTGTTTTTGCACACGCACACACTTGCTGGGAGTCAAATATGAAATCCCCCCTTTCTTGTCGTGGCATAGATCGCTTCCACTTTTCCCGTCGTTAGCTGTCCAGGCAACCAGAACATCGACACTTCTTCGTCATTTTCCTTGTAACCAGATGGACAACCGTATACGCCGTATGTACGCGGCATCCTTTTCAATCTTCAAGCACAACGCGCACAAGAACAAACGTATGACGAAAACGGCGCGGTGTTGTGGCCGCCGTCTACCCGACCCTCCCTGGGAATTCGGCGCCATCCCGCAGCGCCCGCTTGCAACGCACGGAACTCTCCCATATATAGTGTTACGGCGCGGCTTCATGGGTAGTAAATGTATTGAAGGACTCTGCTAATATCCATGTTGCTGTTGGCATCGTTACGCAACTGTAAACAAATGCTGTTATAAAACATATACAGCTGTTTAACATATGTTTTTGCGTGTATTTGTACATATCTTTAGCGCAACTTCATAACGTTTCATTCAATAAAAAATTACAACACAGCTTGCATGCGCACGCTTCGCAGATCATTCATTCACAATGTACGTGGGTTCTGCCGAATCGTTTTTCTCTGTAGCTCCAAGCAGCCCCGCCGCGGTGGTCTAGTGGCTAAGGTACTTGGCTGCTGACCCGCAGGTCGCGGCATCGAATCCCCCGGCTTCGGCAGCTACATTCTCGATTGAGGCAGAAATGTTGTAGGCCCGTGTGCTGACGGCTTGAGTGCACGTTAAAAAACACCAGGTGGTCTAAATTACCGGAGTCCTCCACCACGGCGTCTCTCATAATCATATGGTTGTTATGGGACGTTAAACCCCGCAAATCAATGTAGTTCCAAGAAGTGGCGTAGTTATGTGGCAGAACACCCGCTTGCCACGCAAACGACCCGAGTCGATCCTCTGTCGAGTCCGGAAATTATTCTTATTTATTTTTTTCGAACCTTTCTCGATTTTTCGGTCACACACAAGAGGATCATTCGTCGCTCACAGCCAACGATGCCCACGCGGATACCGACGCCAACACCAACGCTGGAATTTCTGCGAAACAATTCCTTTAATGCTATCTCGTTTGACGTGTGACGTCAAACACTTCCTTCTAAAATGGTGCGACACATACCCGTATACCGTGGGTCGCGTTATGCGGGTATTCGCCACAGGGGAGTGGCAGTTCATATCCTCCCTGGAATGCCAAGAACGCATTTTGGAAACTTTAGTGCGATTGGATTGCATAAACTTTTATTTGGTCCTCCAAAACACCGATCACTGTGTTGCGGGCAGCTCGCACGTGGGGACTGAGATATCGAGCTCCCTCAGCCGCCTCGCGGGCTTGGTGGACAGCTCAGAGCTGATCTGCCAAGAACAAGCTGCAGATTGACGCCTCCCATCTGGCAGAGGTGATGTTCGATAAATCAGCGAGAGCGTTAAAAAATTGACATCGCAAGCATTGACCTGATGAATGCTAAGAATAAATAACAGGGTCCCTAGGATTCGAAGTCAGGCATTCTGCGTGTCAATCATGCATATGAGCAATGCGTGGTCTCTAAACGGCATTGAAAAAAGACCCCGTGAAGGCGCAATGTTGTTCAATCCTGAATGACATATGCAGTTCTATTGTAGGCAGGTGTCACGTCTGGTTAGTATCTATTGTGGTTGATTGTCATCCACTGAAGTTAGTCTAAGTAGCATTATCTAATGTTTGGTAACGTTTCATTTCAGAAAAAAATATTAACCAGAGTCCGCTTCTTTCCTCATGCTTCGAATTACAACTATTCCCTTGGTACGTGGACAGTGCCAATTTTTTTCTCGATTATCTGTCTTTGATACACTACCCATTATATATATAACACTGTGAATAAAACCACCTCATCTACTCTGTACATGCAGTGACGTGGCATTCAATTAAATGAATGCTGGTATTGACAGAATAAAATTCGCGTAATTTCACCAGTGGCTCCAGCACAGCGTCACGTCATTGCTTAAAAATGCCATAGAAGAGAGCGCTATAGGAACGCCATGAAGTGTAAGGTTTCTTCTTAACACGTGTAATATGGCGTGGTAGAATCACAAAATGACGCCAGGCGTCACAATATGTGAATTTCGCAATTAGTGAGTGGTTTAAAGCATGCCGCTACGCAAGTGTCCAGCTCACAAATAAGTGGTTATTTGGCAGATAGAACCATTATGATGTAATGGTCACTCAGCAACTGAACGTTAAACAGTGGTTCTATGACAGTTTTAGATTATCAATGTTACAGCCACAAACGTTTCTTTCCTTGCGGCATTGTCGAAGGCGATGCGTACGGGGCCCAGTTACGCTATCGCGTTCTACGCTTGAAAGCGAAGGCGTTCTTCCAGTTTTTTAAGACCGCTGCAGCGCTGAAA
This sequence comes from Rhipicephalus microplus, assembly GCF_043290135.1. NCBI lineage: Eukaryota > Metazoa > Arthropoda > Arachnida > Ixodida > Ixodidae > Rhipicephalus > Rhipicephalus microplus. The sequence continues at coordinate 34,712,305 of NC_134702.1, read as the reverse complement.
GCGTAACGCAGAAAGCAGCTCTGAATAAATGAGAGCCCTCTCGGTACCCGGATCAATACCGGAGAGGCACGGTTCCGGAAGGGTCACCCGAAATTGGCTTCATTCATCATTACCGTTTCCTTTCCGTTTCCTGCTTCGCGTCACGACGGACATATCCGCTCCTTTTCGACGGCGTAAGTGATGAGTGACTTTCAGCGCCACGATACGTTGCCGGATGGTTCCCGAAGCCTTCTCGATAAGTTCCTTTGATTGCTGTAATTTGTTTTCGTCGGCCGTTTGCTTCAATCATATCTCATGTGCCGTCCCAAATCAGCTTCTATTTCATTGTTTTATTTCGTTATTTTCACACGCAATAAAACTAAAGCTTTTAGAATGCTTCTATAGTCATGGTTCAAAATTATTTCTGCCTCAACTAATTATGTCGTCTAATAAAGGCAAGCCAGTTCTTCAAGTTGGCGCCTAGAATAAGATGGTGCCTGCTTCTGTACAATTAGGCAGATGGGTACTTCGCGCATCATGAGATGCTCATTGAGAAGCAATTCAAAACTGGAATTCGTTCAGCCGCATGCATGGTGACAAAACTAGCTTATTACTCATTCATTGAGAAACCCACCGGCTTCAGTATCGAGATGCCGTTACCACATCAGCCGGCAAGTTCACGTGGTGTGCATGCGGCTAGAAAAAGCCCAAGACACTGGTTAAATCATTCTTCCATTATATGAAGGAAATATTCACAATGAATACTAGTGTAGTATAATCTTACTTCTAGCAACAACTGCTAATGCTGATCCAATGGGCGCTGGCACGCGCTATTTCTCAGTTAGATAGCCTTTTTACCTGCTGTCTCAAGGCTTACTTTGCGTAAAAGGGAGACTGGACGAAAGCAGATTAGATAGCTGTATTGTGCGTAATGCCTTACGCAAGCGTTCTGTAGACTTGCGTAAGATCGGATCCTCAATTTGCTTGCTGCTAAAGTTACCTAGAATAACATTTCGATTTTTGTTACTGCTTTTAGTGCTTAGTCCTTGCGAAAAAACAGTTCCATAACACAAAAGCATCTAGGAAAGCTTCAATTAATACTAATAATCTGGACTAGTTCATGTCTTAATTTGTTTTTTTTCTTATTATGCGTTCATTTTAAAGGTGACAGTCTTTCTTGGAGACCTCCGATGCAAACATTTTGGTCAGTATGTCGGTACGTTTGGCTGTATGTCCGCCTTTAACGGTACTCCAAACGGCAACAAACCATACCCCAAACGGCCCACCCCTTCCACAGCGCCCACAAATATTGCTCAAGATTCAGCGTTCATAGTTGTGTGATTGTAAATTAAAAATCTATTATTACGAATATCTGAGGCACCATAACAACACGTCAATATTCTGTATGTGTGTCTTTTACTGGAAAAGGCATACGTAAGTAATTGTAAGGACTGTAAAGTTTGTCACGCTGCACTGGCCATGCGACGCTTGCACGAAAAAGCAAGTGTTTCCAACACTTTGCTAAGACGACACGGTGGTGGCACCTACCCAAGCCTTGCGTTTTACACCTTATCACCTCCGAGATGGCGTGCGCACCGTGTGCTTCGTTTTCCAAGATAGCTGCCAGATGGCGCTCTTGTCTCACGTATGACGTGACTTGATGCGCTCATTTGCCTCCACTGCACGTTTTAGGCCCTCTAACGCAGCGCCTCCAGAATACCATTCAATAATTTTCTTGCACAGTACAATAAATAAACGTTTTGTTCACTCTCTCCAGACGCAAGACTATCATCTTTTGACGACATTTGCAGTGGAACATGCAGATAAGGGGCCAAGTTTTTTTCTATAGCATTATTTCTCATTTTGCCGAAACCCTTTTAGAGGAAACTTGTGTGGTAGGATGCTTAGAACACCGAGAAAGCGGAAAGAATGAAAGCTGTTCTCGCAAATTATGAATGGCTCCATTTATGCACTGCTGAGGTGAGACACCATAAGGTGCGAGAACTTCCGAGACGTGATGGCGTGTGCTCCACGGTCTAAATTTCTATTTTGCCTTGGCGATTAGCTCCTCCATTCACATAATTCTCGTAATAAGAGATCCCCCCCCTCTTTTTTTTTATTTCCACAGAGGAGCACAAAGCTTCTAATTAAAAGTAAACCACTGCCTGTAAGAACAATGACCAGCTATACACTGCGAATGACTGGTACTACAGCTGCGCAGAACTCTTGATCATCTGCGCATCGACTTGTAATATGCAGATAAATTGCGCAAAAAGATCGACGAGAGCCGTCATTTACCATGCGTCAACTGTTTCGCACGCCTCCTACAAGATAATCACTTTTTTTACCTCGGCCGTGCTAATAATAACCAGGTCTGAGGAAGTTTCATTTCGTCAGCCACCTTTGTATGGAAAGCAGCCTCTTTGTTAGTCAGGTGCGTTGACACGTTGAAGCTGTTGCATTGTTCTTGAGACAAAGGACACGCTGGTGCAAAGCAAGCTCGTGATGTCTGAGGTATGTGGCTCTCGCAGCTGACGCCTGCTGCCGCAGAGTTGCGTGCCCAGCCAGAATGAATCAGGAGAAGAGGCACTTGCAGTTTCATACATTGCGATAGTTTGTCACGTGCGAACAACAGCGCTGTGTGTGAATACCAAAGCCTTGCCGGACTAGTAAGTGCTCTCCGTTGCTGCGTAAGGTGCGCAGGAAAACAAGGGGCTGTCATAAACGAACACGTCAGCACGTCGTTACGGCCTGTCCACTGATAAAACAACTGTAATTACTGAGTTTTTATTTCGAAATAACCGCGATTTGACAATGCGGTAACCACGATATGATATGATAAGTGGCAGGAAATTTCGACCACGTGGGCTTTTTTGATGTGCGTCAGGATCGCACAGTACACGGGCTAGTAGCATTTTGCCACCATCGAAATGCAGCCGCTGTGGCCGGGATTTTGCTTGAGTGCCAATGCTGATATCTCAAGTGCGTACGCCACAACATAGAGCAGTCAAAATATGTAAGAAAATTCGCGTAACGCATGAAAAAAAATTTGGCGGAGAAGAATGGAGCTTTAAATATTATGGCCATCGGCCTGAAAGAATGACGTAGTTTAAGTTTTGCAGCCCCACCACGGTGGTCTAGTGGCTAAGGTACTTAGCTGCTGACCAGCAGGTCGCGGGATTGAATCCAGGCTGCGGCGGCTGCATTATCGATGGAGGCGGAAATGTTGTAGGCCCGTGTGCTCAGAGCAGGGTGCACGTTAAAGAACCCCAGGTGGCCAAATTTTCGGAGCCCTCCACTACGGCGTCTCTCTCATGGTTTTGGGACGTTAAACTCCACATATCAATCAATCAATCAATCAGTGTCAGTTTTGCAGGTCAAATGCTAAATTCACAAGCTAAATACCCGCGCTCCAATGCCGCAGGAAAGGTTGGTTGATATGTGGGGTTTAATGTCCCAAAACCACCATATGAATATGATAGATGCCGTAGTAGAGGGCTCCGGAAATTTAGCCCACCTGGGGTTGTTCAAGGTGCACCCAAATCTTAGCACATGGGCCTACAGCATTTCCGCTTCCATCGGAAATGCAGCCGCCGCTGCCAGGATTTGATCCTGCGACCAGCGGGTCAGCACCGCAGGAAAGGTTCAGGGAACGCTTTCCTGCGGGGCAGCGAAGGCATTTCATCATCAAAAATTTCTCAACCATTCCAAGGATGTCACAGGCATATAAATGCCAAATTGTAAACCATGCCAACCCATGAATGAAAAAGGACTACTATCGTTTAATGTCGATACTGAATTTACTGTTCCTTTCCAGCTCTGTAGATGGAGAGCTGAAGCTATGAAGAACCTTACGTACGGCCTTTCCGGCCCACGTCTCAGTCAAATCCATCAAACTGCATGGCTAGCGTTGTGCAGCTATATCAGCTATATTTCGCATGATGTCGCTCCAAGTCATCGTCAATACCTGGGGCTCAAGTGTTTCTTTGGTTGCCTAGAGGCCAAGTGGGGACTACGGTTACATCGGCAATTTATCAGATGGATTCTTCCTTATACGGACTGCCTTTCACCTATAGGAACTGTATTAGGCTATCGGAATGTCTTAACAGTTATTTCAGAGTTCAGGTACTCAAATACTTTCACCATTATAGTAGAGTATACGCCAATGTACCCTACTGAGATGGAAACACGTCTTGAATAAAAAATAAATACGGGGTGGTGCCGCTATAGAAAAGGTGGCAGCTTTGCCGCAAAGGCAAAGCAGTAAACGCGATTACAACAAACTGGAAGGTCACGCGTGGAATGAAAAACATATCGAAATGTGCCGCGCGTTTCACAGGCACAAATGACACACGAAACGTGCTCACGGGTACACAGACGAACGCGAATAAGCTTCTCAGCTGTTGCTTCGCTTTGTTTGAAAACCGTACCCTTTTCGCAAACGGAGACTGTGCAACAATTGCAGTTACATTTGTGGACCCAGTAACTACAACAATGACCCTTCCAATGAAAGCCAGAGGCCAGTCAAGACGTAAAATCTTCCCCTCCTCCCCACCGCGAGATAAGGGTGCGGGAGGTAACGTCGCTCTCCTCCTCTGAGCGGGGCCAAATACACGTGGCAGTTATAGAGCGTGCGTCGCCACGCAAAGTGGCGACGCGCGCTCATTGTGCCATCTTGCTGGTACTGCTTAAAACACAATAATTCTTTCGGAGGTGCCCGTGAGCAGCGGTAGGTGATATATATATATAAATAGCTTGCTGTTTGATGAGTGCTCCTCGGTGGCTCAGTGGTTAACGCCTCGCGCTCACAACTAAGAGGACCCAAGTTCGATTCTGTGCGCTAGAGTCTTCTCCTGAGTTTCTTTCAGCGATAGCTGTTATGAGACCACAGCTCGGGTCACATGCAGTTGTCCGCCGCCGCCGCCACTGATTTCCGTAACCACATCGCACGAAATTAGAAGAAAAAAACTAGCACCAATGACACAGTGGGGCTCGAAACCAGGTCAACTGGGTGCCAGCCCAGTATTTTACCATTAAGCGACATTGGTGCTTGGAACTTGTTGGCTAACTTTCCTTAGGCAGGCTTCATGTCAGGGAAGCAATCGTGGTTATACGACTTATAAAGCGTTTTAACCCGGCGAAAAAACAACCAGCCGTCGCACAATGCAAATTCCGTAACGAGTGCGTCATCCAATCCTCCAGCCCATTACGAAAGCTTGTTGTTTCCCTATTAACCGGGGCGTATACCCACTTCAATCTAAATTCCTGATTGTCGTCAGCCACTGCATTAACAATTGGTGCAAAATTCCTTGAAAGTGTTTAGCGGATACGACACTTCTCAGAAAAATGACGAAAAATAGCGTAGCGAATGCCGGCCTGATTGATTGATTTGTGGGGTTTAACTTCCCAAAACCACCATATGATTATGAGAGACGCCGTAGTGGAGGGCTCCGGAAATTTTGACCACCTGGGAATCTTTAACGTGCACCCAAATCTGAGCACACGGGCCTCGACATTTCCGCCTCCATCGGAAATGCAGCCGCCGCAGGAATGCCGGCCTACAACCCTACGTTTTTTTTATTAATAATGCCCTAGTGTGTATCATGCAAGTGTGCTTGCAATAGTTACCCAATGAGTGTTTCGAAAGGCTCTGAAAGGCTGCTCTTATAGCTTTCGCTGTGACATATGCTGCGGTTTCCGCGCAGACCTGGCGTTTTTTATCGGTTTGTTCAAGGACACCGCTCAAGCTCGAGCTTTTAATCCTCGATCAACATAAATGCCTTCGTTTTATTTTTGAAGTTCTTCTGCAGCAGAGAACACGAAGAAGGAGTATATGTACTATAATTGGGCATTTACATGGCAATACATACTGTCATCTGTTTAACCTAATGTCATCCTGATAATCGCTCTGGCTTTCTTTTTCTTCCTGACATTTATTACACGGTCATTAGTAATAAGCCAAGTACATAAATAAATCAAGCGTTTCTCTGTGACAATTCAATTCTGCACCAGCTAGTAACCGGTACAATTTTTTTCGAAACAGTAAGATTATCATCAGTTAAGCTTGCGGCACAAAGCCACAGAGAAATCAATTGATTTCTCGGGAAGAAAGCTGCCCAGGAAAAGGAAATTTCTGTTCTGGTTTCATCACTCGGCTATTTGCTATGGTCTCAGAATATCAGGGCTCGGCACTGTTTCTTCCAAAGCTGACACATATAGACGCATTACCCTTTAAGCCTGTGCTGCCAAATTACCATGAGAGACGTCCACGTGACTCCAACGTTGCCCAACACACACACTATTCGTAGACAAGGTAACGCATACGATTCTCTATGGAAACAATCAGCATTGATGATGCTTATAGAGAATAACATGATGCTTCGTTTTAAATCCTTGATCAGCGACGTGTGCGTAAGATGTATTGGTGCTGCTACATATTTTATTGATGCACGCTAAAATTATCCGATAGCTGCATTTGTTCACCAATATTTGCAGATACCTTCAAGTACAGTGTAGCCTTTGAAGGTTTTCTACATACATACAGTGAGGATAATGAAATCTAAATACAAAAAATAGCCAAACAACTATTCTAGAAAAACTTTGAAGCAAACAATAAACTTGCTGTTCGTAGTGTACTCTTATTGCGTCCCGCTATCATTGCTAACGCTCAGATACCGCTCTATATAGACATAATAGTAAGTTTTGCCAACTAGCACAGCCAGCGATTTTGCTACGTCGTGGTTTACCAAGATCATCGAGCACACACAACATTGACCTACAGCGCGAATTAATGGCGGTCTTCTCCTTAAAGGTGGGCTGCCATTTTTCATGATCCGGAGAGGGTGCACGAAATTCCCACAAAGGGTTGCGGAGTCATAATTAACGCAGAAAATTGTGAGCAGACACCGAGCGCCTCTTGAACGTGCGCGACACGAAAACCTGTGCTCACCGAGAGGTGCACCTGTCAGGCGAGAAAAAATGTAGCCTCATCCTTAATTGCCTCGAGTGGGGCCTCGCAACAGGGTTCGCCCACTCCTGCTACAACAGGGTTACTTCTTCGTTTCCAACTCTTCTGTATTATCTCAACAGCGTGTTTGCTGCGAGATGCGTAGCGTGGAAATAAACGTGTGTCTGGGCTACTGTTACTCCGTGCGAGCCTTGGGAGCCGCGAACTTGGTTTTCACCGTTGTAACGAAGAATTCTGGACGGAATAAAAAGTAGACGTCAAAGAAGGGAGTTTGCCCTCAGGGGAGTTTAGAAATGAGGTTCCCAACACACTATAGTCTTCCTTATTATTGCGCTTGCTGTTCGCTCTCCTTTATAGCTTCTCTGTTTTTATTCTTATCGAATAATCCAATGAAATGGCTCGGAAAGTTGGTCGTGTAAACCTCAGAAGATGGGTAGTTGGTTCAGTCTCCTTTTAAATATAATTGCTTCTAGGAACTACAGCAGACAAAAGAATGAGGAGTGAGTGAGCATACGCCCAGTCACGCACAGACGAACAGCGAATCAGTGTATAAAATGAGAGTGTTTATGACAAAGCCGGCCATCTGAAAAAGTGTTATGGTGATAGTTAGATGAACTTGTGCAATGCTTAGGCCGGTAAATGGTGCCTTACTAGAGTTTTAAAGCGAGCCTTTCGAGAAGGTTGTTCCTTTGTTTCTTGTCTGTCTGTCTGTCTGTCTGTCTGTCTGTCTGTCTGTCCGTCCGTCCGTCCATCCGTCCATCCGTCTGTCTGTCTGTCTGTCTGTCTGTCTGTCTGTCTGTCCGTCCGTCCGTCCGTCTGTCTGTCTGTCTGTCTGTCTGTCTGTCTGTCTGTCTGTCTGTCTGTCTCATTGATCATCATCATCAGCCTGACTATGTCCACTGCAGGACAAAGGCCTCTCCCATGTTCCACCAGTTAACCCGGTCCTGTGCTTGCTGCTGCCAATTTATACCCGCAAACTTCTTAATCTCGTCTGCCCACCTAACCTTCTACTCCCCCTAACCCGCTTTCCTTCTCTGGGAATCCAGTTAGTTACCCTTAACGACTAGCGGTTATCCTGTCTGCGCGCTACATGCCCGGCCCGTGTCCATTTCTTCTTCTTGATTTCAGATATGATATCCTTAACCCCCGTTTGTTCCCTAATCCACTCTGCTCTCTTCTTGTCTCTCAAGGTTACACCTACAATTTTTCTTTCCATTGCTCGCTGCGTCGTCCTCAATTTAAGCTGAACCCTCTGTGTAAGTCTCCAGGTTTCTGTTCCGTAGCTAAGTACCGGCAAGATACAGCTGTTATATACCTTTCTCTTGAGGGATAGTGGCAATCTACCTGTCATAATTTGAGAGAGCTTGACAAATGTGCTCCACCCCATTCTTATTCTTCTAGTTACTTCAATCTCGTGGTTCGGCTCCACGGTTATTACCTGCCCTAAGTAGACATAGTCTTTTACAACTTGAAGTGCACTATTACCTATCTCGAAGCGCTGCTCTTTTCCGAGCTTGTTGTACATTACTTTCGCTTTCTGCAGATTCATTTTAAGACCTACCTTTCTGCACTCCTTGTCTAACTCCGTAATCATGAGTTGCAATTCGTCCCCTGAGTTACTCAGCAATGCAATGTCATCGGCGAAGGGCAGGTTACAAAGGTACTCTCCATTAACTCTTATCTCTAACTGTTTCCATTCTAGGCTTCTGAAAACCTTCTGTAAGCACGCGGTAAATAGCATTGGGGAGATTGTGTCCCCCTGCCTTACACCCTTCTTGATTGGTATTCTGTTGTTTTCTTTATGAAGCACTACGGTAGCAGTTGATACCCTGTAGATTTCTTCCAGGATGTTTATATTACTTCATCGCCAATATATACTTCATCGACGCCCTGATTCCGCAGTGTCTGCATGACGGCTGATATTTTTACTGAATCAAACGCCTTCTCGTAATCTATGAAGGCTATGTATAGTAGTTGGTTATATTCTGAGCATTTCTCTATTACCTGATTGATAGTATGAATGTGGTCGATTGTTGAGTAGCCTGTTTGAAATCCTGCTTTTTTCTTTGTTTGATTGAATTCTAATGTTTTCTTTACTCTGTTAACCACATCGCACGAAATTAGATAGATTGATATGTGGGGTTTAACGTCCCAAAACACCCATATGATTGTGAGAGATGCCATAGTGGAGGGCTCCGAAAACTTGACCCCCTGGTGGTTGTTTTGTTTGCATATTGTGACTTGCTAATGCGAGTCAGGATAAGAGAGACGCCGTAATTGGTGACTCTGGATACTCGAGAGCCTCTAGTGTCATTTAGTGTGCGTGGAAATCGCACAGTATGTGGTAATATATTACCTCAAACTCTGCGTTGCGAAAACCACGATGTCACGACGTACACTGTACCAGAGGGCTCTGGTAATTTCGACCATGGAGTGTTTGTTCAGCGTGCACTGACGTCCCGCAATACACGAGCCTGTAGCGTATCGCTTCAATAAGAATGCAACCGCTGCAACCTGGATGGAACACGTAACTTTCAGGCCAGCAGCCTAGCACCGTATAGCCCCAGCATCACCGAGGCGGACCCCAGTGCATGCTCATAAACGACACGTGTAAGGAATGAAAATACTTCGTTAACCAAGTCTCGTGCCTTTTCCTCAGTTGAGCTTGGGTTTCGATGCCGGAGTTCGGAGTTTTTTTATAATGTATGTGTTGCTGCTGCATCGCATGTGATACGTACGATATATCGTGTAGCCTTTATTTCAATATAAAGAACGCGGTCGTTCCTGTGCCTCGTACGAAAGAGCTTTTACGAGAACGCTGCAAAACGCAAGCTGTCGATGCTCGTTTTCTCGGTGCACATTCCTGCGCGCACTGCTTTTTCACCATGAATGCTGTTTGTGACAGCATCAGCCAGGCTTGCAATATCGCTCTGTTTGCGAGCGCCAGCCTAGCATTCATGCCCAGGACACAAGAACGTTGCTATCTGCACTGTAAACAAAGCCGGTATGACAAACACTCGCGCTTTGTTCCTTTCGCTGAAACACATGCCTGTGCCAAACGTACAGTGGTTTGTTATACGCTTGCGTGCATACGCAGTTTACGAGACGAGGAATTTCATACAGGATAGAGTGTTTTTGTTTACGAACGACGTCCACATTGATGGTAGGGTGTTTGAAATCACTTTAAAGGGTGTCAAAACAAAACAGTTAAGCAGTGATTTAGTAATCTTAAAACGCATCAGCATTTTTTACATGGAATATTACTATGTAAAAAATACCCGAACATGTAGTAAACGCTAATACAACAGAATGATTTGTTCAATTTTTAAATAACCTTTCATTTGACATGTAGAGGCATATCTATGCTGAACAGCTATGTCGGCATTGATTCCCGCGTTCTATTTTTTTATGTATGGTGAGCAATTTATCTAACGGGTTCAATTGTTGTATGTGCATGTTTTATCACTGTTATATATTTGTGTGTTTGGAGATGCGAAGCACATTTATGTGTTTTCTTTTGTTGATTTTATTGTACTTTACGTTTACTCTACCACTAGGTTAGCAACCATTGTACCTACTATTTTTGGTATTGTTAATGTTTAATGATGTTCCCACTTCTGCTTTGGCCCAAGTAGAGTCTGTACTATTTGTAGATAAATAAAAAAGGACAATGTAGGCACGTATCATGCATCTCATAAGTGTATAAAGAAATTTGAGACGCCCCTGTCTAACCCATTCTGCTTCAACGTTGTTCAATCATCGGTTTTTTATCGTGCTTGTGCTCATGTATGCGTTTGTGGTTTAAAGTAAGGATTCATTGAATTTATTGATTGATATGTTAGGTTTAACGTCTTAAAACCTCCATATGATTGTGAAAAACGCCGGGGTGGAAGGCTTCGGAAATTTTGACCATTCTGGGCTCTTTAACGAGTTCGGCTCTGGTGTCGTCAATTGACAACACTACTCAAGATTTTTCCTAGAACTTTGAAGACATAATAAAACCCGCTCATTTTTTGAGCAGTATTTGTTCATCTATTCCCACTGCGTTCGACACCACCGTTGTTTCAATTTTTGCAGAGAATTGAGCCGTAAAGAAGCAGAATTTGGACCGAGGTCGTTGTTGACGATGCTGTGAGCAAACAGAGGTGGGAAGGCGGCACTTTCGAGTTGAGGCCCTGAAGAGCTTTAAGTTTAAGTCTAAGTGACGAGTTTAAGTGAAGAACTTTAAGAGCTTCAACGCTTCCAAATACTACATTTGTTCAGATTTTGTTCCCTTTAGGGCATAGCAGCAATAAATTACTCATTTATGTCAATTTATCACTTTAGGGCCATGATGATCTAATTGAATGTGATGGCTTTAAATCCCTAAATACTCACACTACAAACTATTTGATTTGCAGTCTTCTGAGAATGTATCTGACAAAAATAAAAATTCCACGGCTGAAAGAGTTAACGTGCACCAGACGCTGGGCCAACAGGTTTACAGCATTTTCGCATCCGTCGAAAATGTAGCCACCCAAAACGGAGATTCGATCACGCGGTCTGCGGGTCAGCAGCCCAGTACCTTGGCCACTAAACCACCGCAGCGGGGCTGACTAACATTGAGGAAACAGCCATCAAACAGATGAGGTAGCAGGATGTGGTAGCAGATGTGGTAGCAGATGTGGTAGCAGATGTGGTAGCAGATGTGGTAGCATAATGTGTCACAGAGCGGTTATGTTGCATCAGGCACAAAGGCCTTGCTAAGCACTACTAATCAATGTCCAGAAGTAGCCCCACCGCGGTGGTCTAGTGGCTAAGGTACTCGGCTGCTGACCTGCAGGTCGCGGGTTCGAATCCCGGCTGCGGCGGCTGCATTTCCGATGGAGGCGGAAATGTTGTAGGCCCATGTGCTCAGATTTGGGTGCACGTTAAAGAACCCCAGGTGGTCGAAATTTCCGGAGCCCTCCACTACGGCGTCTCTCATAATCATATAGTGGTTTAGGGACGTTAAACCCCATATATCAATCAATGTCCAGAAGTACTTCATGGTGTGTATGTAGTGACAAAGAATACGGGGCAAATGCTGCCACTCAAGCCATTATTAGGCATAAACTAAAGAAAGCGACGTAACATTAATGATAAGTGTTCTATTCATGTTTATGGAAACCATCAACATAGAACGTGGCTGCAGGAAAGGGTATTGTGCACTCAAAGTGGGAAAAACAAAATCACCGCCCAAGCGTGAATTCGGAACGAATGATTAACCAGCGAAATCTGAAATCCGGCGTGGCACTCAAGCCTTTCACAGCTATTCGTTAGGTTGCCTCTTCCTAACGAGGTTAGACACACGTTTGGATTGAGTTTCCTATAGTGTTTATTTCACATCACGGTCATGAAGGAGTGTAATGAGTAGTTGAATGTGTTTCGCCATGCTTTAATCACTGTAGTTGTTCTTAAACCACAGACGGTCATAGACGTCGGAGACGAAGCCGATGAGCCTCTGGAGAAACTTCCGCCGAAAGTGGGCGTTGGTCCCGCCGAACGCGCTCCCGCAGTCATCACGTTGACGCCGGAACGACGTTGCAGGTGTCTGACATCGCGAGATATCTCGGCGGCGTGGTTTGCTAGATCCGCCAGCCACCGGCGCTTGCAGTTCCGTTCGTGATTCAGCGCGGCTTGGAAGGCTGCCGGATCACTGGTACGCAGTTGCTGCCGGCAATTGACCTCCAGTGCTTGTTCTTTGTGCCCGGACTGCACCACCGGCCCGGCGAATGCGAGCTTTCTCCCTTTTCTATTTTAGGCTCTTTTTCAAAGCTCTCCGTGGCATACTCATGTGGAAGGTTTCAGGAAAGAACTGATGCGCGCGCGCTCGGCGCCACGGCAGCGACCGGATGGACGACGTCACTCACAATTCAGCCAGTGGCGTGCGTGCTTGGGTGAGATACTGCGAATGACGTAACTGATAACACAGCCAACGGAGACCCTTCGTGACACCACTGCCAGACGGATTTTTTGTTTCTCATAGCCATATGCAGATTTCACTGTAAAAACATCAAAATGGCACGCACTCTGCACCGGCAGTCTGGATCAAAATACACTGATCCTTAACTTCCGTACGCGACAGTGAATATCGTCTCTGAACGACTTATTTAATTTGTGGATTCATTGATGTGGTTTCTTGTGGCCGCCAAAGTGTGCAGATATACCAGACTAATTGAAGCATGACAGGTGCGACTCTAATGAACTATTTGAGAATATAACGTGCTGTAATTGTGTACAGCGGTTGTATACCGGCCATTGCCAAGGTTACTGTTTCTTCGCCCCTTCTACATAGCTGTGGCCATCAGTTATGACAACATATAGGGTCGTCATTCAGGCTATGTTGAAATGAATGGCTAGAATGTGAATGCTCCTAATTTCATATCAGTGTAGCTTAATTATTTGGTATGGAGATATAGAGAGTAATAAAGAATGATGAAAGCCTAGAGGGTTGCACAGCGTCAGCATAATCACACATAGTAACTATGTGTGCCGACAATACGCCCTGTGTTAGCCTTGCTTAGCAATCTTTTATACAGGGACAATATAAGTAAGTATACCACGTTGGATTCTATGGTATACCATCAGACGCGTTATACGAAGGTTGCAGTTTCGGTCCTTACTGACGTCAAGTCATTGTGAAGTGTAAGTCCTTTGACTTCTTGTCACTATTGCTACACTACCTCTAGAAGCTACAAATAACATCCCCTACGCTTTCCATGACTATTATTTGTAGACTTAATTTGGGTGTCTAACAATGACATGATATCTTAGATTCTTGTCCCTTTTCTTTGTCTCACAATATATATATATATATATATATATATATATATATATATATATATATATATATATATATATATATATATATATATATATATATAGCTCGTACTTTAAAGTATATATCATTCATGCAATGTTATAACGAGCATAATAAAGTCATGTCATTTATGTACTGCCACGTCATTACTATGCGGTAGCAACATGCTTTCGATTAGTCACCCAATTTGGCAAGGATCAACTGTGAAAGATTTACAAGCAACGCCATATACATGAAGTAATCCCGCGTTATTGACACACGGCAACCATACTGCTCCTGGATAAAGGTCGTTGACATAGAGCCGCTGCTACAGGAACTAATTACACTCGGGCGAACAGCCTGCTGTCGAGCGCAGCTGTTGGCTGTGGAGGAATGACAGCGCAGATCTTATTAGAAGCTCCGGAACCTAGAAGGAGGACATCGTGAAGGTTGCGCCAAGACGTGCAAGAGGCACAATCGAAAACAAAGATGTCCTTACGAGGCATCATTGCAAGTGAGTTATCACAATAATAACGATCACAATAAGTGAGCTATCACAATGTTCCACCGGCGAACGTCGTTATTCGCTCCTTGAAAAAGCACCGCTGGCACGCGCATGCAATTTACGCCACTTATCTTTCTCGTGGGCTAATGACTTTTTTATTAATGTGTCAATTGCGTAGGAAACATCACAGAATTTGAAAGGGTGGGCTTTTAAAAGTCATCGCACCACGTGTTACCACATGTGCGGAAGAGGGGAGGTGCGTCTTCTGGTTTCACCGCATGTGTGCAATAAAGTTTGCGAAACGAGCACGCTGCTCAAGCACGAGGGTGTAAGTGACTGTCGTTAGTTCACGCTCGTCTTGAATATGCTGGTGAGTTCGTTTCATTCATCCTTTCTATTGGAGCAGAGTGTTTTAAATATCGAGCTGCAACAGTTGTTAGTTCGCGCTGGGCCTCTGTATGTCCTTTTCGTGCGTCCTTTCTGCTTGAGCAGTGCACTGCAAATATCGGACTACCGTTCTTCACCTGGCATTACAATTTGTGGCTACAGCGTTCATTTCGTCTCATTGCGGTGAAGCAATATCCTATAAGCGCTCACCTGCTTCTGTGAAGACACGTTTTGCTTATGTGTTAAGTCGCTTCCTATATTAGAGTGATGAGCCACGTTTGTTTCAGAATAAGAAATTAAAATATTTACCTTGAGCCCAACTACTGGACATAACTTGCATCAGAAATACATTTACATTACTGTCCAATGCAAATTAGTTCTGCCGAATTCTGTCTAGTTTTCGAAAAGTTTCTGAACTACTTTACAGGTATCTGCGGTATATTTAGTGCTTTTAGAATTTATTCACGCTATTGTTGGCCATAAGGCGACAATAGGTAGAACGATAAGGTATCACAACAAAAAAATTGTTTCTAGATGAATTACAGCTATACTTTTTGTTCACATGTCTCTAAATTGGCAGCAGCATGACAATTTTCTCCGAATGGAGACGTCCAAACTTACCGTAAGCTACCATATATGGCAGTAAACTCATTAAAATACAGCAAACTACAGTATACCCTCTACTACAGTAAATTAGGTAAATTACGGCACAGAACGTCCTAAAATAATCAAACAATTTGCTAAGTAGTGGTTCTTAATAATTAACCATTCCGACGATTTCTATTTTTATAGAAAGTAATGTTCGCGCATGCTGTCATCGCACAGTGATTATGGGATTTGTCACCAGCAGTGTTTTGAATAAAAAATTATGCATGCATCAAACGTTAAACACTCCGTACACTTATTATAAAATGTGCGGGGCATAATTATCTGTTCGTCCAGCTACTGAAACCTCATTCCGAACATTGAATATCAATTCGTATTTCTATAAGCTCATGCAAGATTCTTCCAGGCACAGCTTTGCATCGGCCGTACAAACAACGCTCGGCTGGTCTCGTTCCCGCGCAAGCGTATTGTTAATTCCCACGTGCTGTGGCGGCAGCAACTCTTGTGATCCCGCATCTGGTTAGTAAACGATGATTGAAACGGAACCGTTGACCTACCTGAGCTGTTGGTGAACTAATTATGTCCGAACTTGTGCATAATATACGGCTCTAGACAGAGCTGGAAATACATGAGATTACGCAGACGAAGTGGCTAATACATCTAGGCTGGCCATACAGCACAGTACGTGCTACTGGAGCAGTGGAATGAGATTGAGATTAAACTTCGGTGGTGCCTGGCCAACATCAACAACTTGTTAAAAGGCTCGTTCGCATGACAGCGCCATATGTTACACATTTTCTTTGTTTATTAGATTTTCAACCGGATGCAATCTTTACGAAGTTTTGCAAGATTAGCTTTGCAGTAACACGACATCATCATGCATGCTTATGCAAGTTAAAACTATAGAAAACTACTGTGCAGAACCGAAGCTCCAATTATGTAAGACACTGTGGATGCGTGAGCAGATTTCACTATTTTCTACGCGCGCCAACAATGGGCCTTAAAGGTGAGTGCTACGAAGTGACAACCCTATGTCAGCCTCATTTGCGTGCACTACTTCCTTTTAACACACGTTGTTGCCAGCACATCCACAAGAAAAATGGACACAACGTGAGGCTGGGCCGGGTGCACAATCCAGTCGTGTTCTACACAGATCAATAAAGTTGTTTTCCATTTCATTTCATTCATCCTTCTATCTTCTCTAAATTTTCTAGTTCTTGTTCTTTTTGTCTTCATAAGACGCAAGTATAAATGACAAGTAACAGATAACTCTGTTACGTCACTGTGATTTGGAGCAAGAAAGTTTGAGAGCGATAATATAAAGGCAAGGAAACCACCGAAGAATGAAGGAAAGGCACCATCTAAGATGACATCAGGGTGAATAAAAAGTAAAACGTCAAAGTAAAAAGGATGACATACATTGAAAACGTGATGCCTGATAATGCCTGCGCACGAATATAGAAATACGTAGGATGAATTCGGAAGTTGTGCGAGAAATACGCGCTCATAGGAACACTTCGAACAAAAAAAACGGTGAACTTTTGTTTCTGGATTTGGTATACGTCGATGGATTAAAAAAATCTTAGTGCGACGAGCTGTGAAGCGCTGTAATCCGTAAGCCAATTGAATGGTTCACTACTTCCCAAAAAGGAAGAGAACGGAAGTTGCGTCATGACAAGGAGATATGCTCTACGCGCAGGTGAACAGTTCAACGATTTCTTTTTTCACTTCATCAAATTCTTTATTTTCCATTCCGTGTGTTTAAACTAGGTTATCGTCTCAAATGCCCAGCCTGGGACTCAAGAGAATGAAAAAAATATAGCTATGACATGGTGAATGCCCACCGATATATGTTTTTTTTTCCTTCTTAATAATGCTGTGGTGGTTGCTCAGAAGTGAAAGACACTAACCATAATAAAAACAGAGGTCAAGAAATACAAATCATTATTGAAAGCCGTTGCCTCTGAACGAAAAAACAATAGCAAGGAAGAAAGTCGAAAGTTAAGATGTGTTTTGGTTCGCAGCGAAAGTTTTCGCGCTTCATTATCCTTGTCTTAATACTGAGTGCAGGAACAGCACATATTTCGTTCTGCTTTTCTGTTAAGTTGGAAGGAAAGTGCAGTGTGCTTCAGCGATAGCACAGTGCTTTGCCATAATGATGACTGAGTGCAAAAACATAAGTAAGTACGACACTTGTATTGTTCTGCATGCTGGCGTTAGGTTGATGTAAACAGCCATACCCTTTTCAGCCAATTTTTTACAAATTACATGTATTGCTTGCACATAGTCGCAGAAGGCAAGAGTTACACAATTCAATCATTTCGCTACAGGTGTCAATGACAGAAGCTAGAAGTACTTACATAAGAACTAAAATTGCCAGAGCAAAAAACCATTCTCTATTTACTGATATTGCGACATAAACATTGAGAGAGACTCATGCCAAGTGCCAGTGCACAAACACACATCGAACTTTTACTGCACACTTCATACACAGACAACACAGACACGATAAGGTATTTCGAACATATACATTCCAAGTACGAAAATAAATGAAGAAAGGGGGCGTTCGGCCTGAAGTTCAAGGTCGTCAAGGTAGCAGCCTGGGCTCTAGTTAATGCCACGCCAGAACCTTACAGCGGCAAAGTAGAAGTTCCTGTAGCACCGTCAGAGTTACGAAGGTTGTAGAAACCGCAGGGTTGCCTCGTAGAACACAGGTGGCCAAGCATGTAGTGCGTGCTAGTTGGTTGTGATCCGTGACCCGCATTTTCGTATCGCAAAAAAAATCAATTCACCACTTCCCACCGAAAAGAACCACGTATGTAGATGCGAAGGAGCGTTCGCTAACGCTTACTCTGGCGGTGATGTTGACGCTGGGGCTAGTCGCGGTGTTGCGCACGAGAGAAAACTGGGGAGGGGCAAAGCATGCTGGGAAGGACCTGTGTTTTCTACCGGAACATGCCGATTGCTGCTAATGGGCAAAGAGATATAGAAGACGCCGATTAGACACAGAGACCCGTAATCCAATTTTAGTTAATGCGCACACTGTAAACTCATTGTTTAACAACGCACACAGATAATCTCCCACCTCCAATATCTTGGAGGTGAATATCCAGTGCCTATCTGTATTTGGTGTCCAGTGAGTGGTTTCGCAGTGAGAGTAGTAGGTTTTTTAAATCAGTAACAAGTGTGAGACCCACGGGATGGCTTTATGCTTTCCGAAAGTAAAGTATCTAGTACTGTAAACTATAGACAACTTATCTTAAACACAGAAACTCGCTAGCGGACGCTCTTTGCATCAGCGTTGTGAGGTGAGAAAGGGGGAGCTTAGGAGAGGGGAGAGGTGGAGCGCATGCGCAGTAAGGGCAGTCACGCCGTACACCCGACTGAGTACAACCCTAAGCTGCAGCGTATCTAAAAATGAAGGGGCAGAAACAAGTTATTTACAGATAAGACGAGTGACGGTCCTGTCTATGTGTCCTCCCTTGTGTTTGTATCATCATTTCTTGAGCTAGCGAAATCAATACCAGTGAACTCAGGTGGCTCTGATTCATTGCCAACGAACCGGAGCCAACGACATGTGGCTTTCGGTGACAGGAAGTTGTGCCTTTGAGGCCCCACCAGTACGCCTCTGGAGCACTGCGCCAGCTCTCCGGGACCAGCAAGATAAGGGGCAGGCTCAGAAACTTAACGCCAGCTGTCCTGGACTGATCATACAGCGGGACAACGAGGCCGCATGCCACGTCAGCTCTCCTCGTCAGCAGTCCAGCGGAGGGGCTCTGCTTTACACTCAACAGATGGCAGTGTCACGACGTGTGCCGATAGTTTTCTCAAGGCATTGGGTGTGATTGACTCCAAGAGCTAAGAAAAGCCCATATTTTAAATCAGAACACCCGGCTAGCCCAAACCAAATCTTGCCAACGCCTGCTTGCACGTCTGCACATAAAACCTGACTTCGAACAACAAGAGTGGTACAAGGTACCACAACTGTGGCGGACAGCCCTTCTAGTTCCACCCAGTTAATTGGCTTTTAGTGGGCTCTACCCACTCAAATAGAGGGATGTGAACACGTCGAGTGACGTGACGCACGCACTTGGGTGCTGAAACGACAGTGTGAACAGAAGCCAGGTGTATACTACAGGGACGTAGTATGCACCTGGCAAAAAAAGTGTCAAAGTCAAAGGTTGTTGGGTGAAATAAACAAAGTGAAGAACTGATAATAACTCGTAGAGATCAATAGGAACACCGCGGAAGATACGAGGGCTATGTGCCCGGTTCATCATATATATAAACACATGTTTATCAGAATTTTATGAGAACGCCAAAAACGTGTTTGAGAACGCATAGATGTCAGTGTGGAAGTTGTGTTTTCGGTCAGTCTGCGAAGTTTCAGTGTAACGCGGTTCCGGATAAAGAAATATGGCATACAAACTAGCACAATACAGAGACACAGATCGAAATAATGGAGTATAACGTAGTGTGAATAAAAGAACAAGTCAAAGTATTCATGTCAGGGAGCAAAAGACACGTGAGGCAAGACAGGTAAGAGGACAGCGATATAAAAAACGTTGCAATCGATATAAATGAAGAGAAATAACGAGCATACTTTACGATCAGCAGAAGGAAAGTTGGGTTTGAAAAGTACCATATATGAACATCCCCAGAAAGCTTCTTTAGCTGAGGTCGTTTCCCGTCGCGCATGTTGTGCACTACATGACTATGGCTCCCTTGACTAGGCCTCTAATTAGTGTATGACGCAAGCGCGGAGTGGAGGCTGCCAACCGTTAACAAGCTCGCCTCTGAATTTCACGTGGTTACCTGCGCGCCCCCTATGAGCCAAACTAGGAACATACGCCAGGTCGCCTGCTAATAGGCAGGGTAATCAGGCAAAAAGGCCAGGGCTGTCACCTTATTGAAAAACTGGTCACCATAGATGCAGAGCCTAGGATACTGCAAGATAAAACGTTGGAGGTTGAAGATCGGTCGATAAATGCCAGAAAACTTTCTCAGTTTTCTGCTTCCACTCGCAGCGCAGGCTTAGAGGTCGAGACATTGCGTCGCTAAGTACGGGAGCATGGGTTCGGCTATAGGTCCCAGGAACAGCAGTTAAACCAGGGGGAATGCAAAAAAAAAAAAAAACAAATATCGCGTCATCTTTACGAAGTGAATGATGAAGGAGAAGCTTGCTTGGAACTGATTGGGAGAAACCGTGAATCTTTTGTACAAGTTCTCTACCATCATATAAAGACATGAGACGCTGTTTTAAGGGTGATTATATATGCTCATATATACACAAAATATATACACATTTACATACCAATGCAATTATGTGGAAGGATTACAATACTGAATGCGAAACTGTAGGAAGCGTTTCAATTTTTTTTGAATATTACAATTTTCTGGTCGGTAAAGTACGTAGCGAGGGGATCTTGAATTAGATATTACCGTTGAAAGTTTGAGAAGGTAATGCCAATACATGTCCCGAATCCAGGTTCTCTTGCCGCCACTTGCGTGCCGCCTTGGCTTCGTCGGGTCTCACTTCGCGGTCCGCCTGTCGACGAGCCTAATTCGCAGCAAAAATTCAACTAATGCCTTACAAATGCGTAAAGGGTATTTGGCTTACCAGTAGGATTACGAATGACAGTGACATAATGGGTGCTTTTTTACTTTACGAAATTTATGGTGGAAGTGTAGTGGGTCAATTGCACAGCTGCGCCTCTATCGCACACGCCAAAAGGCATGCACCGAGCACAAGCATCTTGGTGAGAAAGCTACTAAAAGTGTCACGCAATCGTATCAATGGCGCGCGAAATCAACGCTGAACATTCGTCACAACATGACAATCCAATTTTTACAACGGCTTGCTTCACAGAATCAAACTTGGTTCTGCCACTGAAGACAAAGGTCTTTCATTGAACGTCGTTATATTAAGGTACAGTGAATCCGCGAGTCACTATATGTGGCTAATCTCCGTCGTTTTCGTTATTGTTCTGTTTCTATGAAAATTGAAAGAATGAATAAAGTTCTTGCTGATATTTTCGTTATAGAAGAGCTCTCCGGAGATTCATGCCGTATGAATAACATTCATCACTGAACCATTCTTTGTGCGGGAACCAGCTGGGGCGCATATTACGTACCCTGAAATAAATTGTCAGTTCTTATGCACTTTTGTACATATTGAAAATTTTATACGGTTGCGACTTCTAGAGTCGTACAAATTGAGGGCGCGCAAAATATTCAGTCATGCATTGACTGGCCTTCTGCAGTGTGCCATTATCTGAAATGGAGTGCTGAAAAGATCAATTCGGCACGCGCAGACGAATGCCGATCAAACTGACCAGTATCAAAAGCAGTCAAGAAAAGTTTATAAAGCAACGGTGGAGCTTAGTTATCCCTTACGCACTGTGGTTGACGACGTCACAAGCTTCATCCATGGAATACGCCTTCACGATAGAGTTGTGAGCCTCACAAGAATATATCCGGCTAGCGATTTCTCCCCATGTAAAAGCAAATAGTAAAAAAAACGTGTTTCAAATGCGTGAATCGTTGTCTACTTCAGATCCATGCGTACATTTTTTATGGAAAGTCAACATTTGCCCTTTTTTACAAGTCCGGTATAGACTACCATTCGAAATGAAATAAAGCACACCAAAACATATTTGAAATAATATGATGCCCAGGTGGGCGCCAGTGGGGCACGTGGTACTAATCCATTGCATCGATATATAAGCCCAGAATTAGAAAAAAAAAACTCATTTTTCTGCCCTTTACGTCACCTAATCTTGTAAAAACACACATGCACCGCAATGATTGTGGCACACCGATGAATGCGTGTGTTGGCCGTTTTTCTTGCGCAGCACACACGTACAGTACTTCAGTATTGTGTGTGTGTGTGTGTGCGTGTGTGTGTGTGCGTGTGTGTGTGTGTGTGTGTGTGTGTGTTTGCGTGCGTGCGTGCGTGTGTGTGTTTGTGTGTGTGCACAGCTAGTGGCGCATTCACAAAGAAAGCATGCTCAATCACGCGGCGAATATATGCCCACAGTAGTCAATATAATTGGAGTTCAAAATAAGTATATATGGCTAGAGTGGCTGTACCATTATAACCAGTGAATGCAAGGCACGCTCACGTTTTCAAGTGATAAAAATAGTTGCTGGGGTTCAGCGTGCCAAAACCACGATATGTTTATGAAACATGGCGTAGTGGGAGACTCTGTAATAAATTTAGGCAACCTAGTGTTCTTTTAAGGCGCACCTAAACATAAGCAGAGCAGGGAGCAGTGTGGAGCAAGGATTCGCTTGCAATCCAGCCACATTCGCGTTCACGGCCAAGCTCGTGCTCGATTTCCAAGCGTGCAGCTCGATCGGGGTCTAAGACGGGACAGGAAACCAGCCTTTCGGACGCAGTGGTGTCCTCACCATAATCGTTTCCCTCCTGCTAACCCTCACATCTGTTCTCCACAAGCGCACTTCCCGTTTTCAGCCCCTTTGTAACACTCACTACACGTGACTATGCTGCGTTCACCCTTCCGCTCTTCCTCTCCTGGTTCCCCACCTTCACTTCCCCTTAACGTAAAGAAAGTGATATCCCGTCATGCTCCTTAAGCGTTGCTGTTGATGAGCAAAAGGAGTTTTTTTTTTAACTCACAAATACGAACCTCTTACCTCTAAACATAGGACCTTCGTTCATAATCATACTAGGTTTGAAAATCTGTCACTCACAATTACTTGAATAGCAGCTTTTTTGTGCTATGCATTCAGGTACGAGCGGCGGCAAGAAACCTGAAGTAACGTTGAGTTAAGCACAGACAAAACGTCTCGCGATAGATCAGTATACCACTCAGCCCACCACAGTCATTGACAGTTGTTTCCCGGTGTTTCTTTAGTGTACTGGCACAGACGCTGATGACATTATCAGCAAAGGATAACACTATGTTTCTAAAACATACGTATTGTCAGATCGAAAGCCCCCCCCCCCCCCCATTTTTTTTGCTAGATATACAGTAACCAAGAGTGTATCTCATGACTCCACGATCATGAACATATTGTCAGGGGGGTGAGGAAATGAATGAAATAAATATATTTACAAAGTATGCAGGGAGAGTCAGAGGCAGCTGCAGCCAAGATGGAGGTACAACAGCAACAACAACACGAGCGCGATCGCATTCATCGTCTTCGTCGTCTACCTGATGCTCTCTCGTTGCCTATGTCGTGTAACATATAACCCCCCACCGCCGGTAGTGCCGTCTCGGCGCCCAAAGGAGAGTAGCATCATATGCGGAGATGTATGGTTTCAGACAGGACACGTGGACGACTTCAGTGGAAGGTGCGGACGACGACGACTGACTGTCCAACGGAGCGATCTCATATGTTACCTCAGTAAGCCGGCGTAAAACCTCGTAGGGCCTCGAGTAGCGAGATAAGAGCTTCAAAGAGAGGCCAACGTGGCGGCATAGCTCCAGAGGAGGACCAATTAACCTGGAGAGTAGGAAACTACAGTGATGGCTATCGTAGCGGGCCTTCTGAGAGAGCTGTGAGCCAAGAAGACGTTCCCGTGCAATTTGGCGGGCCACTTGAGCCCCGAGCAGTGACATCCCGGGCGTACTCTGTAGCCGCTTGCGTAGTTGACGGGGGAAGAGTCTCGAATGGTAACGCTGGATGGCGGCCGAACAATAAATAGAAGGGGGAGAAGCCAGTGGTGTCATGGCATGATGAATTGTATGCCACTGTCACATAAGGCAAAGTACTATCCCAATCAAGGTGATCTTTGGCAACGTACATGGAAAGCATTCTTGTCAAGGTTCAAATTAGGCGCTCGGTAAGACCATTTGTTTGCGGGTGGTAGGCAGTAGTGAGCTTGTGACGGGTCGACCACGAGCAAAGGATGTCACTTACTACTTTTGAAAGAAATGAGCGACCACGATCGGTCAGCAGCTGTCGAGGAGCACCATAGTGAAGAATTACGTCATGAAGCAAGAAGTCCGCAACGTCAGTGGCACAGATTGTCGGTAGCGCTCGTGGGATAGCGTATTTTGTGGCGTAGTCAGTGGCTATGGCTACCCACTTGTTTCCAGTGAGAGAAGTAGGAAATTGTCTAACGAGATCAAGACCAACGCGGAACAAGAGGTCGGTGGGTATGTCTATTGGTTGGAGCGGACCAGCTGGTGGCAACGTGGAATGTTTGGAGCGCTGGCAGGACTCACAAGCAGCAACGTATCACCGCACAGAACGGTGAAGGCCTGACCAGAAGAATCTACGCCTCACGCGATCGTACGTGCGCGTGACCCCGAGATGACCAGTGGTTGGGGCGTCTTCAGGCTGTTCAGGAACAGGGGAGCGGAGTGTTGCAGCAACTACGAGTAGCAGCTCTGGTTCCTCGGCGCTGGTGTTGCGTCGGTAAAGAATGCCATCGCGTACAACGAACAAGTGTAGCGACGGGTCTACGTGGGGTAAACTTAGACACTGCATGAAAGACCGCAAAGGACATCGGAGCTGTTCCTTGCGTATGTCGGTAAAATGGAACATGGCGAAGACACAAGGATCAAAATCATGTGTTGAAGGGTCGGGTGGGTTCACGGGGAGACGGAATAGACAGTCGGCATCCCGGTGCATTAGGACAGATTTGTATGCCCCGTCAAAGCTGCATTCTTGGAGCCCCAACGACTAAGTCGTCCAGTTGGATCTTTAAGGGACGACAGCCAGCACAAGGCATGGTGATCCGTAATTACCGAGAAGGTGCGGCCAAACAAGCATAGTCGAAATTTTCCGACCGTCCAGTCTAGTGCGAGGCACTCGCACTCTGTCATGGAAAACTTGGTCTCCGAAGGAGAATGGAGGCGACTGGTATAAGCAATGACGCGATCCTGTCCTCGTTGCCGCCGGGCGAGAACAGCACCGATGCCATGTCCGCTGGCATCGGTATGAACTTCAGTATGGGCTGACAGGTCGAAATTGGCCAAGATAGGGGGGAAAGTAAGTAATGTTGTAAGGGTGCTGAAGGCAGCTGCTTGGTCAGTACCCCAATAAAAAGACATGCCCATGTTCAGTAGTTCCGTAAGTGGTCGGGAAATGTCAGCGAAATTCTTCACAAAACGTTGAAAGTAAGAACTCAGGCCGATAAAACTGCGTACATCTTTTGCGGAACGTGGAACGGGAAAATCTTTGACAACTCGAAATGTCAGGATCAGGTTGAACGCCTGGAGCACTGACAAGGGGCCCAGCACAGTGATTTCCTGATGGCCAAAGTGACATTTGGAAGAGTTGAGCTGAAGTCTTGCTGTCCAGAAAACCTCAAGAACAGCCGATAGGTGGCTGAGATTGGTTTCAAATGTAGGTGAAAATATAATGACGTCATCGAGATAGTACAGGCATGTGGATCATTTGTATCCACGAAGGAGAGAGTCCATCATCCTTTCAAATGTAGCCGGGGCATTACACAATCCGAATGGCATAACCTTGAACTGGAAAAGTCCATCTGATGGAAAGAATGCGGTTTTCTCACGGTCTCAATGATCGACAGAAATCTGCTAGTATCCTGATCATAGGTCGATAGATGAAAAGTAGGCAGACCCAAGTAGGCAGTCGAGAACATCGTCAATCCGTGGCAGTGAATACACGTCCTTAAGTATTACTTTGTTTAAGTGATGGTAGTGTACACATAAGTGCCAGCTGCCATCCTTCTCCTTGACTAGCACGACCAGCGATGCCCACGGATTGCAGGAAGGTTCGATGACGTCTTTTGTGAGCGTTTCTTTAACTTCGTGCTGGAGAACTTGTTGCTCAGCATTAGACACGTGATAAGGACATCGTCGAATGGGGCTGGTGTCTCCAGTGTTAATTCTATGAGTTAAGAAGGATGTCTGACTCAAAGGGCGGTCATCAAAATCAAAGATGTCATGGTAGGATTCCAGCAGGTGCCGGGTGTCAGCTGTCTGTACTGGAAGCAGGTCAGGGGCAATCATCATGTCGATGGTGGCATCCGCTGCGCTCTTCGAGGAGTAGACTGGAGCAGAGGACGAAGAAGATTCGGCAACGAACGCCGAAATGGCAGTATTTATAGAAGAAACTTTTGCCAAGGTCATACCATCTGGGATAACTTGAGCACACCAGCTGAAGTTTATGATCGGAAGAAATGCTGTATTTTCCGTGACTGTCAAAAGTGTGTGAGCCACGGCAATATTATTGGCCAGCAGAACATAAGCAATAATTGTCAACATGTAGGCACCGTAGAAAACAGGAGGGACAGATCTTAGGTTCACGTCGATAACTGCTTGAGGTGCTAGGCGAACGTAATCTACAGAACACAGACGTGGTTGAGCTGGTGTTAGGTCGCCATGGTAACACGGTAAATCAAGTTGAAGCATGCCGGTTCCACAATCAATAAGGGCACAGTGGGAGGATAAAAAGTCCATGTCAAAGATAATTTCATGAGAACATTTCTTGAGCACAGCAAATAGCACTGTCGTGGAGCGATCGGCAACACTTATACGCGCGGAGCACATTCCAAGCACGGGAAATGTGCCACCGTCTGCGACCTGAATGAGCGGTACTGTGGGTGGTGTTAAAACTTTCTTAAGGTGGCAACGAAGTTCTGAATTCATCACTGATATGTGAGCCCCTGTGTCCACAAGTGCATCAACTGTTGTGTCGTCTACTTCAACACCAATAAGGTTGCGTCGAGTCGGCAGCATGGTCAGAGGATTTCGATGGCAAGTGGTCGATGCAGCATCACCTCCGGGAGCTGCATCATCTAGTTTTCCCGTGGCAGGTGGTTAGTCGGCGACGTTGGTCGGCGAAATTGGGGTGAGTGAGACGACGGGCGACGGGTGTGTGGTGAAAGAGACTGGTGAGCATGCGGAGATAGAGAACGACGATGATATGGCGGCATAGAAGGAACGTCTTCACTGGTGGCCTGAGGTGATTCCTGGTAAGGTTGAAAGCGTCCATGATCCCTCTCTGGGCGATGTGTGTACCCATAGGATGCCTGATGCCAATACCACCGAGTGTTACAATGGCGGGCCACGTGTCCGTTACGGTGGCAGTTGAAACAAATCGGGCGATCGTCAGC
The DNA here is from genome assembly GCF_043290135.1 of Rhipicephalus microplus. Classification (NCBI taxonomy): domain Eukaryota; kingdom Metazoa; phylum Arthropoda; class Arachnida; order Ixodida; family Ixodidae; genus Rhipicephalus; species Rhipicephalus microplus. The sequence continues at coordinate 34,684,980 of NC_134702.1, read as the reverse complement.
AGTCCTCCACTCGGCTGGATTGCGAGGGCGCGCCGGAAGGTTTTGGCTTTGGGCATACAAAACAGGGGGTCGACGAAGGTTGATCGACTGAGAGGGAGCTGTAGTGCACTCGGAGGCCAGTCCAGCATTGGAAAGCTCTTGTCACACAATAGCATGGACCAGTGGCACCATCTGAGGGCTAGAGTCAGAGGCATGGGAGCGCGTGGACGCAGGAGACAGAGCTTCAAGTTCACGTCTGATGATCTTGGTCATGTGCTCTGCAGTTAACGGCGTCTGTAGTGCAGGCCAGTCTTCGCACGACCAGGTTCCTGCTGTGTTCGGTAGTCGAGTGAAATGGTGAGCCATACGTCGACTTTTTGCGGCCTCACAATGCTGGCACTCCTTGATAATGGCATCGATCATGTTGCAGTCCCTGCATATGAGAAGGTTGAGCGCATCATCTGCAATGCCTTTCAATAGGTGTGCTACTTTCTCGGTTTCTTCCATGCCATTGTCTGCTTTTCGGCAAAGGGCGAGCACGTGCTCTATGTAAGTCACGTAGGAATCTGCTGATGACGTTTGCGCACGAGATGCCAACACCTTCTCACCTTTTTACCCACAGATTGCTGGAAATGGCGCATCTTTTCCTTGCACGTATCCCAGCATGCAATTTTATCTTCGTGGTTCTCGAACCACACTTTTGCTGTTCCTTTCAAGTAGAACAGGATGTTGGCCAACATGAGAGTTTGATCCCAGTGGTAATTCTTACTTGTACGTTCGTACAACGGCAACCATTCTTTAATGTCGACATCACCAGTGTCACAGAACGTGCCAGGATCTTTTAGCTGCGGAAGAACAACAGTTGTTGTAGCCGCCTCGGCGGGAGCGGGTCCCTGGTTGGCCATGGTGGAAAAATCCAAACGTCGGCCACTGCGGAGCTCCGTTATATCGTGTTGTACCCCGCACCATCACCAAATGTTACGGGGTTGAGAGAATGAATGAAATAAATATATTTACAAAATTTACTGGAAGAGTCAGAGGCAGCTGCAGCCAAGATGGAGGTACAACAGCAATAGCAATTCGAGTGCGATCGCATTCATCGTCTTTGTCGTCTACCTGAAGCTCTCTCGTTGCCGATGTCGTGTAAAAATATTAACATGTGGCCTTTCAGAAAACGTCGTTTGCAAGTGTGTGCTTTTGCCCAACGACCTCACTCCATCACCGTACCGTAGGCGTATCCCGCTACACTACGAACTACAATCTCGCCTGCGTTAAAGCAACATTTATATTACATGCGGCCAGATTTAGAAAGTAGCGCCTTCGAGTAGGTACCACAAGAAGAAGCACCACGCCTGATTCCCTGATTTCAGCCGGCAGATGTTTCCGACATTGCCGGTGACTCAACGCACGCCCAGCGTATCCTCGCACGTACACGTTATTCTTTCTTTGTGGTGGCATTGGTAACCCAATAAGCTTTCATGAGAAGAATTAAATGTCAAAACGGAAAGAAATCAAAGACCATTTGAGCGTATAAGTTGAGTAGTGCCATGAAGAGAACTTCAGACAAATGAAGTTAGATCAACCGCACACATAGCTTCTTTGTTGTGTCGCCCCCTTCAACACTATTGAAACACCCACGATCGTTCGCACGGTCTTCCAAGCCTTTATTGAAAAGCCTGGGAAACGTTGGCAGCATCGTCAGTGACGTATACGCACAATCTTCTAGTTTTTTTTTCGTATTTGTTTTTCTTGGGCATCTTCTCACATCATTCTTGTGGTGCCTGTTTTGTCTGCTAAAAGTTTAAAAAAAACTGAAGAAGAAAAACGACTGATTTAGCCTGAACCTAAATGGAGGAGCTTCTCGTGTGTACTGTGAATCTCTTGTCCCTGTGACTGCGCTTTTTTTTCTCTTTTTTTGTAGCTAGGAACTCGGATTTTGTGAAGCCGTTCGAAGAAATACAGTGCACCATATTTCTCAACTGTTGCCTCTTCATTTGCATGTCGCCCTTCCGTTTGCAAACAATAAGGTCACACACGTGGCACATCACTCTCGGGAATCTCGTTGCATCAGCCTTGCACAGTTCCTATTCCGCATTATGAATAGTCTCATAATGCACTTCGTCTGCGTAGGTCTATGCACGCACGCGCGCAAACAAAAAGGTCACGCACGTGGCACACCATTCTCGCGAATCTCATTGCACCAGCCTTGCACAGTTCTTATTCGGTATTTAAAATACTATGATAATGCACTTCGTCTGCGTAGATCCATGCAGGCACACGCACACAGCCACTCCACATACTCCATATACAATGGGTATTCTTCGCTAGATACGTTCGTGTAGATATAAACGCAGCAGTTTATTAAATGCGAAGGACTTCTTAGCGAACTTCGGCGACTTCGAGCGTATCTATCTATCTATCTATCTATCTATCTATCTATCTATCTATCTATCTATCTATCTATCTATCTATCTATCTATCTATCTATCTATCTATCTATCTATCTATCTATCTGCCTACGATTTTTAGCTCTCTTGGCCGTTTCGATAATGTTATCAATACCAAACTTGGTATGGCATAACATGACTGTATGATGAACACATTTGACTAGTCATAACATGAAAATCGTGACATACATGTCATGAATGTCAGAATTTACATTTCATAGTCTTGCAGCTGTTGCGGTGGTTTCGTTCGCATGACGTGTTGCAAAACTGGTATGGTAAGGCATGATTGGATGGCGAACACAACAGAGCGACCCTAACATGAAACTCATGATGTGCGTGTCATGTAACAACATGACTATATGCCACGCTCACGATGCGCTCGCGGCCGTTTCGCTTACGTCACATTTACCAAATTTGGTATTACAGTACGTGACTGGACGACGAAGGTATGTGACTGGTGCAAACATGATAATTATGAGATACGTGTCATGTAACAACATGACTACATGCCACGCTCATGATGCGCTCGCAGCTGTTTCACTTACTTCACTTGTACCAAATGTGGTATTACGGGACGGGAATGAATGACGATTGTATGATACTGGTGCAAACATGATAAACATGAGATGCATGCCATGTAAAAACATCACTACATGCTGCGCTCATGATGTGCTCGTGGCCGTTTCGCTAGCTTCACATGTACCAAACTTGGTATTACATGACGTGAATGGATGACATAGGTAAATGACACATCCAAACATGATAATCACGACATTCGTGTCACGTAACAAAATGACTACATGCCACACTGGTGATGCGTTCACGGCCGTTTTGCTAGCTTCACACAGGCCAAATTTGGTATTACGTGAAGCCAATGAATGACGAAGGTATTTAACTGGTGCAAACGCGAAAAACATCAGATACGTGTCGTGTGAGACCATGACTACATGCCACAGCCAATGCGGCAATACATTTCGACGTGACGCGGTGCGCGTGCTCGCCGGCGTTCATTTTGTGGCGTCACGCAGGCGTTGCCACGCCAGGCACCGGTCCTGCCGTAGTAGTAGTAGTAGTAATAATCTTTTATTCAGCTACAATTTACAGTCCGAGCATTTCTACCGCCTGTGCGACCGATCGACGCTGTTGTTCTTCCCCTTCGGCGCCGATCCAGTCGAGCCATGAGGTTATGGGAAGGAATGGGGGAGGGTAATAGCTGGAACGCTGAGCAGTTGGGCAGTAAAACAGGCAGTGTGACAGGTCGGCATATGGGGAGAGGCATTTGGAACAGCAGGGGTTAGACCTATATTTATAATGGAAAAGGCGAAAAGGGGTCATTATGCAATTCATTTGGATGTGCCGTAGACTTTGAACCTCGAGCACAGTGAGTGATGGATGAGGGGGAGGGTAAAGACGCTTGTCAAGCCGGAGCTGGAGATATACCTCCTTGATAGTGTGACACAAAGAAATCTGCCCATTTTCATTCGCGGAGCTCTGACTGTTTTTCGAATGTGTGCGCCAGGGAATGAACGGTGCCCGGTGCAATAAATCGCGGGCGAACTGATGAGCTAGCTCTTTGCCGTTAATACCTGAATGCCCAGGAACCCAGCGGAGGAAGACAGTGTAGAGTTGAAGAGCAGAGGCCGCTCGCTCGACCTCCTGTTGAAGAGCAGGGGGCAACGTGTTGTTCTGTATGTGACGGATGGTGGCGTAAGAGTCACAGTAAATCGTGTACTGGGGGAGAGAAGGGAGGAAGGAAAACGACTGCATGGCGTGGACCATGGAAAGGACCTCGAGCGAAAGTACATTTGGCGGGTGCAAGTATGGCCCGCTGGTGTGCGTGCAAGGTGCCGAAAGGTGTGGATGGTAGATAACGTAGCCACACGAGCCCCGAGGAGCCATGTACGAGGCATTCGTGTAGGCAACTCCATATGTAGAGAGAGGAGGGGAATGATGTTGTGCTGCCGCATGACGCCGGCTGGCGTGAAGAACGGGAGACATATTGGATGGGAGGAGAAGGATGCAAAGGTTAGAAGCAGGGGTGCTAGGGGCAGAAGGCAAGGTAGAAATGGAAACGGGAATGTGAGGGATACTGGCTTAGGCCAATAGCCATTGGCCTTGACGAGTGAGATAAAGATGGGCAATCAAAGAGTCGTGATGTAGAGAAATAAGAGAACGTAATGGATGGAAGAGGCCTGTGGCAAAGAGCTTAGCGGTAGAGGTAGTGAAAGGGAGGTTTAGAGGTGCCTTGTAGAGGCCTAATAGAGCTCTTTCAAGTGTGTTGAGCTGCGCTTTGTTGAATGGAACGTAGGGTACAAAGTACAAGAGCTTGTTAAGGGCGAGCGCATGTGCAACCCGGTACGCATGAGCCTCGTGGAGCCCCGACTGCCGAGTGACAACGCGTCGCAGGAGGTGAGTCACCGAGTGTACCTCGCAGCGTGATGTAGGGCCTGAGCGTTCTTTGTCGCGTGCCAAGAGAAGCCAAAAACTTTGCATTGCTGAACAGTAAGGATGAGAAAGCTGGAAAGATGTAGGGAGATGAGGATCTTGCAAACCTTAATACAGTTTTCTTCGAAACTATGCCAGCCTTTCTATAGCCTGCCATAATGTTTTCGTGAATTTGTTCGTGCGCTATGTTTACAGCTCGTCCACAGCTATAGATTACAAGGGAGCCACAAAGCGTGAAGGTCAAAAACTGCACTAACACTACGATGCACGAACTCGCCTAATCAGCAATACTTATTGCTGTAGGCACGCTAACTTAGAAAACCTGCTACATTTACCTTGCTAGTAAATAGTTAATTCTCTTCGCTCTCTTCAACTGTTGGCCAATATCGAGCAAACCTCTGCCTCCAAATCATCCCCTCTTTTGTATAGGCCTGTATAATATGTTAATTTTTTCACGAAACAAGATTTAAAAGATAAAGATTCTTTTATTAACAGTAACGGAAGCATTTCACATTATGTGACCTGTTTGAGACGACCTAATTGCAATTCAAGTCTTTACCAAATGCTTATACAAACGCATCTGCGTTTGTATAAGCATTTATATATAAGTATATATTTATATATAAGTATATATATATAGTATATATAAGTTATATACAAGTATATTTATATATAAGTAGTATATATATATAAGTATATATATAAGTATAAGTATATATCCTATTCGTGGGCCGTATGTGTTGTCCTCACAGTTTGTCGACGTATAGTTTTTAATTCTTTACATGATGGTGAAAATGTAAACCACCTACACTATCGTAGAATGCCCATAATTTTAAGCAGATGTATGCATCACAGTTTCTTATTTTCAGACTGTACTCTTTTGGCGCGTTTATAATTATCCGTCCATCCCCACAGCCACTCGGTTAACTCAAATAAATTCACTGATTTACTTAGGAATGTATTAGAAGACACGTGATAAACACCACAGTGCTTCAATAAATCTAATATTCTCATTTTGGCAACTTCGTATTTTGCTACCGCCGTTACTCTCTATTTGAAAGCACGTGACCCAATTTCTGTTCTCGCCCCTCTCTCTCCCACCATGAAGCACCCCTACTTCTATATGTCAGAAAAAATTACCCAGAAATAGAAGAGATAAATATAAATACAAAAGCGCAGATGTAGGCAAGCATAAATATTCTCTCTAAAATGGCGGAATAAATGCGTGTGATGCTGATTTTCGTCCTCCACTCAAAAAAGGGTTCAAATAAAAAATGGCTGCACCTAGGAACCCGTTATGAGGTTTCCCTCTGCCTGCAATGAAACCTCGCCTCTTGGAGGGCTGAAGAGCTATATCACGCGTAATTTACCCCAAAATCCGCATTCAGGGTATGCGGCGAGCTTGTCCCCACTCACACTGCGAGAGTGACTCATGCGTGTTAAGTGTAGGTGCAGCGCGGGCATTGGAAGTGCACGCGTGCTTTGAACGCTCAGCCAGTGAATTATACGATACACGTATGTGGAATCGTTGCGGAAGCCTTATAGCCGAACTGCAGGTCTTCTGCAATCACCGTGTACGATGGGGGTCATGTGAAGGAGCCCGCCGAAGTAATTTCTATATCTTGCTTTTAAAAGTTTAAGAGGAGAAATATTCATCGCGGTTTAGATAGGCAGGGCACGCACGCTCAGGAGGTTCATGCATTTTTGGGGGCGCATTTCTCGTCAACAAGTGCCGCGAAAATGAAAATATGAAAAGCAAGGTTCGTAAGTAAAGTTCAGCTTTCAAAACTTTTGATGCGCGATTTCATACAAGTATTCTTCGTTATACCACAAATATTATTCTTCAGTATTCAGGAATCAACTCATGAAAAACACCCTTTCAAGAGAAACAGTATACTCCAAGATTGCTTAAAATGCGGCGCTCTAGTCCTCCATTATTGTTTTTTTCAAATTTTCGCTTGCGTGTATTAAGTTTTATGCTACGCAACCGTACACTGGGCAAGTGGCGGCGACGTTTATTGCTTCTTAGTATCGAAAACTTTCGTCGCACTTTTGTGATCATGACACGTTCGTTTCAATTATTGCTCTACTGTTAACAGGCGTACGGAAATCGTCAGTCGCTTAATTATGGAAGCTTTCACTAAGTAGTTTCAACACCTCCTAACGAATGCCACGTGACTTAACTGCTTAGCTGCTACGGTGAAGAAGACATGCCAGGCATACAAGTTCATATTTCAGACCCTTGAAACAATGACAAGGGCTCTATAATCTGAGATCTACAACGAGAAGCACGCGTTGGGCTTCACGAGGCCGATCCCGGTGATTTATTAAAGCATCGTCGTCCACAATCTCGTCATAACGTGCAAATGACCTGCGGCTGAGAACGACAATGCACTGCTTCAAGTGAGGACGATCTTACTAATACAAGCAAAGGGACGTGGCTGATTCTAGTCCAGATGAGGGGACACTTCATGCATGCGTGTACATCAAGCTAACACGCCACTCACGACAGCGCTCATAAAGAGGCTCATAAAAGTTGCCCGTGCAAACGTTTCAAGCCTCCTCACTTCCTATAAGGCTGCTTCAGTATATATGCAGTCACTGCATCTTTGGAACATAAAGGAAGCCTGGTGCATAAATAACGGCTCGGAATTCACACAGAATTCGTAAGCGCCAAGACACTCTTAGCATTTTAAGATCCGGGTGTTATCGTGCTCAGATTGAAATACTGAGCGATCCTTCTCCCTCTGTGTTTGAGTGTGCGAGGCCATGTGAAGTCTGCACCGTCTGGCAGGTGCAAGAAAATCTTTAATGCAAAAGCAAGGCTGAGAATACCTCGTTATTAGCCACAAATTGATTGCAGAGAACAGACCTACCATAATCTATGGACGAAATACAAAACAAGTGTAAACTCAAGAGTATCACGGCATTGTTATTGGCACAATAATGTTAACCTGAAAATAACAGTCGATTGTAATGCCCTTTTGTTTCCTTCATTGAATTTTAATATTATGCCTACAGCGTATTCACTAATTATGTCTTATTTTCTAACCCGATTTATGATAAGTGTCTCAGGACTAATAATTAAATTATACTTAGTAGTTTGTACATCATCATGGCAGTACTGTGAAATGTCACCTGGGGTTCAAGTAATGTCACACATTAACTTTGGCTACTCAAACGCTGTTGCCAATAACACTGATATGCATTTTTTTTTCAACAAAACATACATCAGTGTAACCTAAACTGCTATTTTATTTGAGCAAGATTCTTGCATTTTGAGTAGCTCTTGATCAAAATCCGAAGTGCTGAACTTTTTCAAAGTAGACTCAAAGAAGAACGCCAGGGACCCTTCATCATTATGGATAACGTCAGGCACGACAGTTGCCCAATACGAGGCAAGTGTAGATACGCCGACGACATTCAGAGTGCATTGACCTCTCTAAATACGCGCCCGACGCCACCCGGTCATTGCCCCACTTCCGTGTCAGCGTTGTCGTCGTTTCTGTTATGGGACGTTAACGCGCTGACGAGAGCTATGGCAACGGCCACACTGGGCGTGGCTGCTGGGGTTACTGGCCTCTGAATGCACTGATGTTAGACACGGGGTCCACACGTCAGTCTTCTTTCACGCTTACATATCCCTGGAGGCTTACTAAAGTGCTGCTACAAAAATTGATGATAGCGTAGTGTGCTATATATGAAAAGAAAAGCTTTTGTTGTAAGTATAAAGCACACGAAATGAGTAGTGTGGCTTAGTGTGGGCCTTGTAATGACGCCCAAGTCGAAATCAAGAACAATAAATGAACGTGAGCAGGGCATGCGGCTGATAAGCAAATGAGAACTCGTGATTAGAAATAGCAGACTGTAATTCAAAAGAAGGTAAGCGTGCTAGGGGCCGGCAGAAAATTAGGTCGCATGAAATGATGTTAGCAGAGATAACTTGGCTGCTGCTGTAGTACTGCTGCAGAAACACGAGAGAGGTTATCGGCGTGCGTATGATGTGGTCAGATTATTGATGATGTTGATGATAACGAAGACGATGTTGGTAATGATAGTGACCATGGTCATCAACCCAATAGACCCCGCACTGTACGAGCAGGCTGTTGGCTTTTCATGTTACTACATGATTATGAGTTTGGAGCTAAGGAAACGACGCGGTAATGCTGATTATGGCTTCAACTTGCTTTCTTCTTTTATCGTAATTTTTGCTCCTATATAATTCCCACCGCTCATACCAGCTTGATTGATATGTGGGGTTTTAACGTCCCAAAACCACCATATGATTATGAGAGACACCGTTGCGGAGGGCTCCGGAAATTTTGACCACCTGTGGTTCTTTAACGTGCACCCAAATCTGAGCACACGGGCCTACAACATTTCCGCCTCCATCGGAAATGCAGCCGCCCCAGCCGGGATTCGAACCCGCGACCTGCGGGTCAGCAGCCGAGTACCTTAGCCACTAAACCACCGCGGCGGGGCCCGCTCATACCAGCCAACAATATGCCAGTAGGGCCAGAAACTGAAAAGAAAAGTGTCGTACTCAGGGGCTACAAATAGCTCAGAGAAAAGAAGGTCATGTAACCAGAAGACCGCGTAAGAAAACCCGGTGAACTAAGCAATTTGCTCCATGGAATAAACTTGGCCGATCGGTGCGGATACACCGGTAATGAAATGTCTAGATAAAAGATATTTTTTTCGGGTCATGGTGCCCGGTCTCTGATGACCTTGTCTTATTATTTTTTTTTTTATTTCCTTGTAGCCTTATGGCATAGCTGCAGTACGTCTTCATGTTATCCCACGAAATACATAAAGACAGAAATTTACGCTGGCAGAATGGGTAACGTACGGTGTGATGACATCATTGTATCTAATTTACTGTTCTTTGCTGGCAATAAATAAGTCGCCTTTTTATCAGCGGTTGCGAAAGTTCAGTTGGTAGTAAGCCGTTTATTGGCAGGGTTTGTCTCGCAGAACATGGTCTGAAAGTAGAGTCGCAGAGAAAAGATTATATCTTTGAATTACCGACCATTTAAAGCTTAGTTCACTTCGGGGCGCGAGTTTACGCTATGGCTAAGTGGCCAAGCAGAAGGGTACATGTTACATTATTGAGTGCAACAACGATATTTATTTTGGGCGGAACTATATAATCACACTTATATTTCAGTGAGCGATAGGAATAGCATGGTGATGGATTCTAACAGTGTTACACCACAGCGTCATTGACAATTGTGTCACACCTTTGAAGCGTCACACTCCAAAATTTCTTTTATTTATTTTTCAGCTTGATCAATTGAATGAAGTGTTTATTGATTGCTTGACTAGCTAGCAACTAATCAATCAAACATATAGGTCCAATAGAAGGGAAGCAATGTGGAGGTCAGCTGCGCTTCTTAGATGAGGTTGGCCTTCAAAGTGCGTGAGACAATTCTGCGTTGTCGTGCCTGGCCGATGGCACTACCACGAATAGGCCTCAAGGTAAATCTTGTTGCAATGAGTATACTGTGCACAGCCCTGGCGGCTTTCCCTGCAGCGAAAGAGCCTTTTTTTTTCATTGTTACGTTTATTTTAGCTTTTGCCTCTTGTTTTCTGCCAAGTTTACCGTTGCAGAAGGATATTCACTGACGCTATATCCAAGTGAGTGGCTCTGACGCTTCTACAGTGCAAATAAACCTCACGTGAGAAGGTTGCGCAAAGAATTATATCAGGAAGAAAGAGTGGCTGCGAGACTTCTCAAATTGAATTGCTGATCAAGCATCGCAAATATCCAGATGTACATAAAATCAGGCTTTCAAATAGGCATTTAGTGAGTTATGCGTTGTCCTATAGTTTCGGCAGAGTGGATGTATGGATCGCAAAATCACGCGGTCGGCGAGTCGCAGTCGTGGGAACATTGATGCTCTTGATGGTAAACGCATGAAATAAAGACAAGGGTAATGGCTACATTCCACTAAAACGCTCTATAGGTAACTTATTTAGAGTTGTGGAGTATTGGAGAGAATAAGCTTTGCGTGTAGATTTTCTCATCAAAAATTGTAGCACTGAGGTCTACCAGAAACTAAGATTCCACAAGACACAACTCGCACTGATGCTGTATTGTTTGTGTACCGCTGAGAAGTTGTGTTTTATTTACGTTACTCATTTCTCCTCGTATTTCTTTTATTTCTGATCTGATGGTTTAGAGAGGGAGAGATTTATTCTCAAAGAAAAGCTTGCATATACAAATACACCATCACTCGTAAACTCGTCCAAGTTTCCGTCATGATTGGGCTTTTTTGCTATGCCAGCGCTCTGCTTACGCTGCCGTGGCAGGTCATCCAATAAGTAAAGCATGTCCGGTTAGACAACGTAGTGCTAACCAGTTAGCCAATTACAATCCAATGTTGGTACACTGCCTTCATTTCGGTTTATAATTGTAATATTTGGTGTTCAAGGCATCCTTACATGGCACTTCTACAGCGATACACTTCGCAGAAACATCGCGTGTTGGTGTCGCATCTCTGCAGTCTCCGTAATGCCCATAAAGCGGGACATCCATTGTGGTCTCAGCGCGGAGCTATATGGCCGAAAACCATTTGCCGTCAACAAAGCAACCTCGGAAACGTTCAGTGTCCTCACGTGCAAGCAAGAACAATTGCTCGCTTATTGGCATCGTTTGTAGAAGGCCTAACGGCAGCTATCAGTTTCATAGACCTAAGTAGAATGTAGCGTATCTGATGACTACCCGGTTGGGCAGATCTCGCCGCAAACGAAGCTCACCGACGGAGAGGACTGCTCCTATCACAGCCATTTATATATTTGGACGCGGCGGCATCAGTATAGGCGGTCACTAATGGTACATTCTGCGTTTAATACTGGCCGTCTGACTTTGATTATATCATTTATGAGCCGGCACACAATCCCAGCAAAGCAAAGCGTGGCCGAACAGAATATGAAGCCGTCTGCCACAGCGCTGAGGTTGGAAGTCGAAACATGTCAGCGTTTCTACATACAGTAGTAACAAGCACGTTGCGCAAACTGGGAACGGCCACGTACGTTGTTGCGACGCTAGAAAAGCCACGTGAACATAATTTTCGTCACGTAGTTCACGCTGGTGTCGGACTGTGCTGCACTGTGTGTTTCCACAGTGTTTGAACTGGGCGGATGTGACTCGGGCCGTCGGAGCATTTAGGGCACTCTTGAAGACTAACATCTGAATGCGTTGTAACTGTGCTACAAAGGGCTTCATCTTAAGCTTTGCTTTTTCCATCAAGTAACACGCCTAGCATAATATGTCATATGAATGGAAGTCACCGGGTATGGGTAAAAATAAACAGTTTCACCGCAGTGGTACCAAAACTGGAAGAAGACCACAGCTGGATGGCGTTTCTTGTTTCTGTTTATTTGTTTTTTCTCTTTTTTTCTCTCTTGCTCTCTTTTTTTTCTTAAGGTCTTTTTCTCTTTCTTTACATTTCTCTCTTTCTCTCTCTCTCTCTCTCTCTCTCTCTGTTCATTTCTTTCTCCTCTTTTGCGATTTCTTCTTTCTCAGTCTTTTTTTTTCAGTTCCTTTATATCTATCTTTCTTTATGTTAATGTCGTAATATCTGTTTCTAAGGGCAAAGCTGTTCTCTGTCGAGGCTTTGACGTTATGAGGTCATCCTCACTGCAAACGGGTAGGTTCCACTACTCCCGACTCACACCAATCATCGATACGAAGAATGACGTAGATCTACAGGAACTGCGAACTCGATTTCACAGTGAGTTTTTGCCTCTGGAGTTCATCCATGCCGCGCCTGTGGCACTATGTGGTTTAACTCGAACCTCTGTGCACTGAAAATCAAGCTATAAATAACTTTGCACCACCGAGTTAAAGCCTATAAATAACCAAAGAGCAACCTAAAACAACCTAAAAACACCTAGCTAGCTAATACCTAGGGAGAACCCTAAAGTGACCGGATCAGACTTCTAATCTCCAGTTACACTGTTTCAAGCCTTGTGCAACTTGATAAAACATTCGCCATTTTTCAAATGTTGTGTGCATTTTGATACTGTTTTCCTCGAGGGAGCTTGTCCGACTAGGCAGTTTTAAGCCACCTCCACAGAACATTCGCGTTCTCGGAACATTGTCGTACAGTGTCATTGATTAGCTCCAGTCACTTCGTTAGCTTCACACTCAAAGGTATTTTCGGTAAGAAGAACAACTCTTGCTATGCGGGCCTGCATATTTGGGTGAGGCTGATATTGCCACTTTTGTGATTATTCGTGGATGTTCCTCAAGATGGAGACATCTTTTTTGCCTAGTGTGATCTCCCGAAGGCCAGTGCTGTGATCCTTTGTCTTTGCACTTGTCTGCAATACTCGTGCAATGCCAGACACCATCGACGCTGAAAGTAACGCCCCAATAGCTCTTAATGCGACCTAAGTGATAGCAAGCGTCGAGTCATTACTGCGTAGCGCAGCACCGGAAAGCGTCATTTATATAGCTTAGCGAAATTTCAAGTGACGGTTACTAAGAGCGATGGAGTTTGTTCTCTTAACTTCTGAGGGAGACTGTTGATCTTGTAAGCCACGTAATTGTAGGGTATTTTTTTCTTTTATAATCTTTTTTTCTATACCTCTGTACGTCTTCAGTAGAGTAGCGCATTTCGATTAATCTGAACTTGGAAATATTTTAGCTGGACAGCACTTTGGTGTTGAAAGTATAAGTGGTGCTCGCGAAGCCACTAAGGATGCTGCGATATGAATCACATTTCTGCCTACATACACAGTCTAACTACTCTAACTGTGTAGTTTATCTGTGTAACTTTGTGGTCCAACTGTGTAGCTATTTTTGCAAATTTTCCCCTCATTTTTACAGCAGACATGTCCACCTATCGGTATAAAGATTGCATTAACAAATCATAAAAGGACTTCAGATAAGCGTAAGTTCTTCTCACAGTGTTTAATATTTTCTTAATCTCTTTAGATTGGCGAAAGGATGGTGATCTGTAAAAATGAATAGTGACCGGTCGTGTCGAAGCTAAGACAACCCACACGAAAATAGAACATAGTAATTGACTGTCCAGCATCACAAGCTCTTGATATCCTGTGCAAGGGGGCTCAGCAGAAAGGTTTAAACTACTCGTATATTTCTGAAATTGTTCACAGCCTTCTAGGTGCCTACTTTTAACTTGCTCTTGGTGGTCATTCGTACTGGTCTCATTCAAGGAAGCACGATCCAATCTCTCGTTTCTGTACAGCTATGTCTCTCCGTTCTTTTCAACCATTCCCTTCCCTTCCTCCCTCTTTCTCACTTTTCAATGAAGACGAGACAAAATATCAGGCTACACAAACATCTAGCTGAGATGACTTTGAGTTCGCAAAGAGGACGGTGCCTGAACAAGCACCCGCTGTTTGACGACCTAGTCTCTAACACGATGTTGTCTGGACTATAGGTCGACCTCCCAGTCGTGTAAACACACACCCAAAAACGACTTAAGCTGGCGGGCAGTCACGCTATAGTCGACGTCGGCAGCAAACATTTCCTCTGACCCATCTAAATCCCAACCGCATGTCTGGTGAAGTGATATACGCATATCGTTCGCAGCTTTCAGACCTTCGCAATTGTCCTGCTTCTTGGTCAAACAGAATATGACGTCAATCTCTGGCTCACAGATTGCCTGGCCTCAGAATCAACACCTCGTTTCCGGTGTTGTGCTTATTAAGGTTTGTACACAAAATAAGAATGAAGAGCGCCGAACATTATAACCACACATACAGAGTCAACACTATCAATCTCGTCCAGACGGCATGATTACCAATGTTCTTGAAAACAACCGAACGCATTGTATTTTAGATGTCCTGGTATTGCGAATGTAGCATTTATTAAGACGGAAACTTTGAACAAAAGTAAAAAAAAACGCTGTGATGACTCAAAAGTCAGCGGTGGTACTCGGTACTGAGATACATAGCTACCACTGCCATCAGCCACGTAGCTGTACGTAATAGTTGCAGAACGAAAGTATAGAGCCTAATAGTACGTTATGTTGGGCTAGTTGGTACATATTAGGCTGAAATACGTGGCGCAAGGTTGACCAAGAGAAAAAACGACGAGACAGAAAGAGCGCTAACTCACAACTAAGTTTATTTTCACGAAGCATTCACAATATATAGGCTCTTGGAGGACATGCGCAAACCATTTCATTCACTGCACGTGCAGGCATTAACATTTTTATGATGTAATAACCGATGATTGCAAACATGATATCTGGGAACCAGCAACAAACAGATATGCCTAATGTAAAGACGTCAAAAAAACCAACCACACCCATGCCTGCGCAAAAAAAATGCGAGGAAAAACCAGAAAAAAAAACAGGAAAAAAAACAGAAAAAAAAGGACTGACACACACTTCGTAGCACCCAACAAAAATACATCTAGATCCAACAGTTGGAATTCACTGTTATGTAACTCAACTGAAGGCACGCTGACGCACGAGTCACCTTTCTTCATTATGTGAAAGGCTTCGAGTAACTCGCGCGCCAGCGCATCCCGGCTCCTTCCAAGCACTCGCGTGCGATCGAACTGCGGCGTGCAGCCACACGAAGCACAGTGAAAGGGCAAATGAGACCCTGTTCCATTCCTAATTGATAAGGCATGCTCCCTTAGACGGTCATTTGTACAGCGCCCTGTCTGGCCTATATAGACCTTGCCACAGCTCAGGGGAATTTCATAAACAGTGCCCACAGCACAGCGCAGGAACAGCTTTATGTGCTTCTTATCGCACACCACCTTGGCACCTCTTGAAGAAATGCGGGCACAGAGCCTTGAAAGCTTATTTGGAGCGGAGAGAACCACTGGCACATGGTGCCGATTTGCAACCTTTTTCAGGTTGTGGGAGATTTTGTGCATGTATGGTACAACATGTGGTCTTTTCCTCTGTACTTGCAATGGCTCTGGCCTCCTGCGTTCCCCCTTCAGCCTAAGCTTTTTTTTTCCTGGTTTTTCCTCGCATTTTTTTTGCGCAGGCATGGGTGTGGTTGGTTTTTTTGACGTCTTTACATTAGGCATATCTGTTTATTGCTGGTTCCCAGATATCATGTTTGCAATGATTGGTTATTACATCATAAAAATGTTAATGCCTGCACGTGCAGTGAATGAAATGGTCTGCGCATGTCCTCCAAGAGCCTATATATTGTGAATTCTTTGTGAAAATAAACTTAGTTGTGTTGGCGCTCTTTCTGTCTCGTCTTTTTTTCTCTTGGTCAACCTTGTGCCACGTATTTCAGCCTAAGTATAGAGATGTGCCATGAGGGACAGTCATAGAGCAAATAATTTGCTTCTACTGCACGCTTTGTTTTTGAACATTTCTCTCTATCTCTCTTCCATATCAAAGTTTTTGGTGCTGGAGTGTACACAACAAAGATATAGGTGGATTCCCACCCGCTACCCTGATTTTCTCATTTTTGGATATTCACTTGTACACGCGAGAACCTCTATAAGGTATGGTGCACCCACCGCTCTCCCCCCTCTAAAAAAACAGAAAATAAATTCGGGTTTTACCGCCGGGTTGCAATGAGATTCGTTTCGCACCGTAGCCTTACATACCAAAGTGGCACAGTCAGCAAGATGCACTTGTAGTGTAATGACATTTATTTCAGATAAAAAAGTTGTATAAAAATGATTTGCATTAGTAAGTAACAGTAAATAGGAACCAATTTATGTATTGCTGTTTTTGTGGCAATTCCACGCAAGTGCACTCTGTTGAGTTTCTCTGCAGGCTGATAATGGCATCCTTGTAGAGTACCTCGTATCTCTGATCCAATTTTGTTCTAATTCTGTTCTAAATCTGGAAAGAGGCGATAAATATCCACCCATCTATATGGCCGTGTCATGACTGCAGATTGCGTGCGCACAAGCATAACGATGAAATTATGCTATGTATTTCATTAGCCAGCCTCCACGTCTCCGAGGAAGAGGGCGTTAATTATTAATGAAAGTTTCACCCAAGCAGACAGATGAGGAGACATATATTCCATGAGCCGTGTAACAAGCTATGAGTGGACGAGATTAGCATCGCCTAGCCACAAAGAATGATACGCGGAGAGTAAGAAAGACAAAAAAAAACAAAAACAAAACAGTTGCGACCAGCCGACGAATGGAAGAAAAGGCCCTGTCAGCGGAAGGAACGCTGCGATGTGTTTCGCCTAATATGATTCTTTCTCAGATCTAAGAGAGAAAAACAGAAAGAAGAAAGGGCGGTGGGGAAGATAGGAAGATGTCACAGTATCAAGTTGCCTGCATGGTCCATCTCTTGAAACTTTGTCGCGAAGTACGTCGTCTAAACTAGTTTAATGAATTGATTGATTGATTTGTGGGGTTTAACGTCCCAAAACCACCATATGAATATGAGAGACGCCGTAGTGGAGGGCTTCGGAAATTTCGACCACCTGGGGTTCTTTAACGTGCACCCAAATCTGAGCACACGGGCCTACAACATTTCCGCCTCCATCAGAAATGCAGCCGCCGCAGCCGGGATTCGAACCTGCGACCTGCGGGTCAGCAGCCGAGTACCTTAGCCACTAGACCACCGCGGCGGGGCTAAACTAGTTTAATGGAGGCTAGCATTATAGTGGCACTTGTTTTTACCCGCTGAAGTAACAAACATCTCGGAAACCCCCTGTTTACTCAAATACGAAAGAAATATTAGGCGTATGTAAGGTCTCGATGAAAAACAGTGCCACAACTAGAGCTGCAGATACTTCTTTCAGAGATGTTGTAAGCATTTAGCGTCAGCTGTACGTAGATATCGCACGTACATTACATCAACGTGCCATCCTTTCTTTTTTTTGTCAATAAATATTTTACAGGAAAAAAATTTGCGCAGCTCGTATCACTGTTACCAAGCAAACCACAAGTGAGAAGCTGGGATGACTGACTCATTTCTCATTCTTTTGCTCTTTATTTATTTACTCCGCTTTCTTCTTCATTTTGTCGGTTTTAAACGTGAAGCATTTCTCTGCAAACCTAAAGCACTTGAGTGCTCCTGTCTACGCATTTAACTAGCCGCCTACGACTGAGCCCCCTCACGGTCGTCCCCTTTAACTGCCCACATACCAAAGATTGGCTGGGATAATAGTGCATGATGAACACGATAAAAGCGTCACTACATCAAGTATATACTTGAAATACTTAACGCGTACGTCAGCAAACCCTTTCCTTCAGTACCGTGTGGCATATAACCTCATGCCACGACCGATGGAATGCAGATTTGAGTCACAGGTAGAACAGAATAAAAAATAACTTTATTCCGTCCAGCGGAACACGACTTGCTCACGCACCCGGCTCAGTCCCACGCAGACTCTGGCAAGCCGAGCTTAACGGCCACCTCGCGGCCACACTGGAAAGCAGTGACTTCACCAGTGGGAGCGGGGCTGAAGAGAAGCATGTCTCCATCCCCAAGATGAAGCATGGGTACATGGATTCACACGTGCAGGGAATATTATCTTATGTGGCAGTCTCTCCACATACCAAGAACAGGCCTTTCAAAAAGACGTCCAGGTAGACGTCGCGAATAAATTCAGGGACACGGGTATGATCTGTTCTG
The DNA here is from genome assembly GCF_043290135.1 of Rhipicephalus microplus. Classification (NCBI taxonomy): domain Eukaryota; kingdom Metazoa; phylum Arthropoda; class Arachnida; order Ixodida; family Ixodidae; genus Rhipicephalus; species Rhipicephalus microplus. The sequence continues at coordinate 34,666,547 of NC_134702.1, read as the reverse complement.
GAGTAGTCGAAGGGAGGGTGCCTGCAGTTTGTTGAGTTTAGGGTGCGCGGGAGGGTAAACCCTTCGTGCCAGGTAAAAAGACTGTCACTTTGTAATACGACTACGTCACGTCTAATCCAGCTACGAGTGATTGACAGTTTGTATCAAACCAAGAACGGCCATGCCAGAACATCGGGAATACTTTCGCGATCGCGTTAAGGAGCTTGTGGGGCGGTATATGCTGGGAATTTATTTGATTGATATGTGGGGTTTAACGTCCCAAAACCACTATATGATTTTGAGAGAAGCCGTAGTGGAGGGCTCCGGAAATTTCGACCACCTGGGGTTCTTTAACGTGCACCCAAATCTGAGCACACGGGCCTACAACATTTCCGCCTCCATCGGAAATGCAACCGCCGCAGCCAGGATTTGAACCCGCGACCTGCGGGTCAGCAGCCGAGTACCTTAGCCACCACACCACCGCGGCGGGGCGGTATATGCTGGGAAGGCACCGTCATTATTATTAGAGGGGAAAGAATAGGAGAATTGGGAAGGTTTAGATTTAGAGCCGGAGCCAAACCAAGGCATTCTGCGTGGCAGTCAAGCATTCTACCACGTGACTACTCCGGTGCTTGAAACAGTTTACGAGAAAAACCGCACAGTGACCTCATATCGCGCCAACGTCAACTGTGGACGCCATGTTCACTTTTGGCTTTAAAATAATGTTTAAGAAACATTCCATGTTAACTGTTGCGACTCGCCAAGCTATGGTCAACCATTGCACAAGTCGGAGTAATACAGTGAAAACCACTTCTTATGACATGCACATCATCGCACCGTTCGTGCAGTTAATTCCAATAAAACAGACACCCATGTTTTAATGCGAGTACCGTCGTTACGTCGGAACAGATGAAATAACCATTGTATGTCAATGTAATTCATGTTCTTAATGCACCCACCATCCATCCCGTGGCCGAGGGGGAAGGGAGAAAGCAGGGGGTCTGAGGCCCCCCTCCCACGCAGTTGCTTCTTCAAATAGCTTTTTTCCTTAACATAGGTACTTTCCTCAAATGAACAAGGCCTTCAGCAAGTGTCACAGCACCTTCCGGATAAAAGAAAATTACCTCACCATGGGCCTACCCACAATATACTTAACCTCGCTGCCTTCTAGCTTGTTGCTCATCTTTCGCTCTCTACCCAAATAGCACAAAGATGTCGATTGAACTTGCAGTGCTTCAATGAAATAAATAATAAACAAATAAAATAGTACAAGCCACTACTCGCCTACGTCTTCGCATGACATTAACTTGCAGAATGAGTGGAATTCGCCTAACTTCTTTTTCATCTCCCTTCTTCCTCTTTCTTTGTTTCCTTCTTTCTCTCAATTTTGTTTGTTGTTGTTTCTATTTTTTCTCTTTCACTCGGTCTCTGTTTATCGCTGCTTTTTGTTTCTATCTGCAGCCTTTTCTACCTTTTTTTATGTTCTCCTCTATTTCTCTTTCTCTCGTGGTCTTGCTTCTACGTACTTTTTTTTTCGTTTCTTGTTATATCTTCTCCCTCTGTCTAACTTTTATCTGTCTTTTTATCTTTTCTGTTTTTCCTCAACTATTTTGTCTATTCAACTATTTGCATATTTTTGTTTTTTTCTCGCTCTATTTGAATCCTTTTTCTTACCCATAAAAGTTTTTGCATGCCACACTATACAAATCGACGCATGTTTTCTAGGAGCAAAGTGGAAAATGAAGAAGAGGACAAGGAAAAAGTGCAGAAAAATGATAGACCTAAGCAGCTGCACCGTTAACATGTAAAGAAACAGAAAGCAAGTAGTTTCCTTTTTCTGCCTTGCGATTTTGTTGCGGCATGCTTTCTCAATGTACGGGCGTGTCACCTTGTTTTGAGTTGTTTCTTTACGTATTTTTTTTTATTTTATTGACATTTCGCTCGGCTGCACTTTCCTAAGTGGCCACTTATCGGGAGAAGCCCGGAAGTAGTAGAACTAGGTCAATTCCGGAACGCGAAGAAGAGACATTCACCCAACTCTTCAGCCATGATTCTGCTTTCAGAAGATGCGCCACCGAAATGACCCAACAATGACCAGTTGCGAAAGTACGTCGAGGAAACGACTTGACCGAGTTAGGAAGCAGGGTCATGTGGATAATCTTAAGAAGCAAAAGAAAAGTGAACAAACCTGAAGACAGAGGATACAAGTAACAGACACTTTTTCAACGAGAACGAGTCTTTTTTATACCCTTCTATTCGCTATCTTCTTGAGCACACGTGACAGTGGCTTCGTTTGTCAGAGATCTTGTGCACCCTGCCTGGAACTGCTGCTGAGCGAAACTCAACTTCTGGTGCTTTTCTTCGCAGTTACAGTTGTGACGGAGGCTTGCTCTCTTGGCAACACCAAGGGCACGGCTTGTGTGTCTCGGAATTTGATTATATTGAGCTCTCTCTAAAGTTTGTACGTGGTGTGTAGAAAAAGGAGTCAGGCACGTACGATTCTTAGCTCAAGCTAGTCTAGCGAAACATTTAGCACTTATGACTTTTAGGTGGAAGGACCGCAAGTAACTTTTATTTTATTTTTAGTAATCTCTAAGTCTGGCTTTGTGCACTTCTGCTTTGGACATAGTCACGTTAACCCGTGATTCTCAGAATGACGGGCTTGTACTGTGGACATTTTGGCACTTTGTTCGGATATACATCACCGGATCTTCACTCTCCAAGTTAAAACGTTGAAATTGAATGCTATCTATGAAAGCTTCAATCGCAGCTCACATCCTTGACCTAAATAAAACTCACAGGTGCCCTAACACGTTCGTCTCGGTCTACCCGAAGGCACTAGCCAACTGTTTTGAGCACTGTCAACTAACAAGGCTTTGCAATGCCTTTGATATCGAAGACAATGCAACATTTCTGCCCCTCACCTCATTTTGCACTGCCTTCGTGATCGTCTCATCATTGAGCAAGCAAAAACAGATAGTGACGTCACCACGTCAAATCACGATATGTGACGGGAAATGGACGTCGAGATGTCATTCCGAATTTCGGTGATCTGTGACGCTAAGAAGACGTGCTAGGGAGAAGTCATCACTCAGAAAGAATTTTTACGCCCCCCCCCCCCCCCCAGTGGGCGGCACTGCTCAGGACGCCATTAAACTTTATCTTCTGACGAAGAATATAAGGCGTTCCCATCAAAATTCATACACTAATTCGTTAACGTTATGAAATGTTCATATGCCACAGCCGTAACAACTTCTGAGCCACTGAACATAACAACAGTGGCAGGATGCCTGTAAGTCCGTTTTGGTGCATCGGTTTCTTTTTCAACATACCAAAAAATTTTAGTAAAACTGAGAAAAATACCCATTTTATAACAATGCGCAAACTTGTATTTCAGATCAGTAATCTGCAGTGCAAATTCAAATTCTGTGTGAGTTAATTACTAATCGTTTTAAGATGACATATACCACAGTAATATTTTATGCAGTCAGAACAACTCCAAATACATTGAAACGTGATGCAATATAGCAGCTTCATGCTTCGCAATGCTGCACACAATTTGTTATGCCCCATAGCTGCTGGTGAGCTCTCGGCCATGTCTGGAACCACTCTGTTAGCTGATTAATCTTCCCTTCGGTCCAGACGAGGCGAGATTAGTTTTGTTCTGTCTCAACATCGATGCCCGCGACAGCTCCGTGATAAGAAAAAGCGAGCCTTCTGACTTGTGTCACATGCAAGAACAGCTGTTGCTGACAAGCCATTATTTTCCGTGAGACGCAACATTATTTTAGGAGCAGCTATGTATATGCAACCTTGTCTTCAGCTGGCCCTAAGAGTTGATTCGAAGTAAGCATATGATCGACAGGAGTTATTCGTTATTATGGCACGTCTCATGAGAGTAATGAGATTCAGGAACGTCAAATTCATACTTGCCGGTTCCGGGTGCATAAAAAGATATCGCTCCACAGAATTCTTTTTCATAATTTGTTTCAGATTTATCCGCGATTCATGAACAACGAAAAGGTGCTTTTTGAGTTCGCGAACAATTACGCAATTTAGCTCGGCTTAAAGTCACGCGATGCGCCCATTGTAGTGTTGAACCACAAAGAAAACAATATTCTGTCATGAAATATACATTTATCTGCTGTAGACCGGACAAACGTACGGCTTGATTGAGTCCAGCTTGAAGTTTTGTAACATAATGAAGCGGGACCCATAAGGTACCTGTACTGGAAGATCAGTGCACGGATAAATAGGCATTATAGTGCGACCGGAAAGAGGTCACCGCTACCGAATATTTCAACCTTCTGCAAAGAGGCCACCTTCTGCGCCTTTTTTTTATGCAAGGTGAAGCGCTTGCTTCTTCATATATGTAGCTTCAGACAATGCGTTGTTTGTGTCGATATCCTATGAATGAATGTTTATAAGATTTGTTTCACTTTGTGGTGAGAAACATGCGGTATATCTAAATTTCATCTTAGCCATAATAAATGCTCCCCTTTTTCTGTATAAATTTATACACCATCAAGTAAAGTAAGCAAAAAAATTAAGATACTTCAACTTCATTTCTTCATAACCAGTTGGCCGCGCTTCTTTTAGTCTTCCACGCAACACTATGTCCCGCCACTTCCCGGAAACGCTATCATGCTACCGTGTCTCTAATGACAAAAAAGATTAGCTCAGAGCCTATGAAATACAACAGACACTCCTGATAATATTTGACCAATGCTTACTGGCTGGTAGATCCACAGGAACATAATGACATGCGTCGCAATGCTGATATTCATCATTACTAACTTTCACTTTCTGAGATACAACCCACCACGCAGAATTATGCTTACGTTAAGCTTACCTTGCCGCACTGTACTACAGAGGCTACTTCCCGAAAAAATTGGTCCACTTCAGCTGCTCACCAAGAGAGGAATTCCTCAATCCCCGATCACTAGGGAGTTGCTGCTGATAATTTTCTTCAGTTTTCACAGCGGAAGCAGAAAAATGAAAATGCATAGAACAGTGCTTAACGCTATATTGGTGAAATCGTCTCTGCTGTTACGCAACGCAGTGGTATGAGGGTCAGTCTAGCTGGATCAGCAAGAATTCAAGGGGGAGGCTTTTCAGTTGAAGCCTGGGCAAAATCAATCATGTTTATTGGGCATAAATCACGTTTATTTTCGTGCCCACCTAAATGCGCCACATTTTCGAGCTTCTGTACTGCGGGCTGAACAGTAAAAGTTGTCATGTAAAGAGGGAGACGAGCTAGGCAGAAACGTTAGCTAGACGGTTGTATCCCGCATGCTATACTCTGCGCTTTGTATGTTATCACTCTTGTGTGCAGTACGATTTCTAGTGCACACAAAAACTAGATACCCACACGATCTTAGTAATATGAATAATTAAAAATGGCTGCATTTTAAGAGGTGTTGAATAGTTTTTTTTTGCAAAGTCACTGCCTATTTAATTTACCTGAGTAGTCAGTAAATATATTGTGCGAATACATGCCATCAAGATCGCTTGAAAAAAGGGTTCAGAACCAACTCCGGTTTGACAAGGTTAACTGAATTATAGAGTCCATGCGTTTGCTTCTATTTCAGGAACAATGCACACCAGAAGGCAGTGAAGAACATGTATGCTACCGAGCAACTACTGTCGTGCCTCAGGGCATTTCGATTGTGAGATGATTGGGCTAGAGTACACCCATTGGGCAAAGAGTTGTTCACCGTTAGCCACTGTTCTTCGTTTAGGCAGAACAAAAAAGTTGGGTCAACGTATTTCTCTTCCGGAATTTCAGCGATGTGGAACAATTCCTTGTTTCTTTTCCTACTATCTCCCTGGCGTTTGAGAAAGTGCTGTTATAACTAAACAAGAACAAGTCACTTCATTTCTCCACTCTGGGCTGGTCAAGTCGGAAAAGTAAATCTTTAGGAAGAAATTGTATGTGGAGTGGGCTGGCATTGCAAGAAAATTAAGGATGATAGTCAGAATCAGAATGAACGAATGGGAAAGACGAAAGGAAGGCTTAGATCATCGAATGAAAGTAAAGTTGCAGTCAATTTAGGTGTCTTAGTGCGACCACTGCCTTCGGGCCAATTCTAGCGATGAGCTTTCGTCATTGTCTCTAAACCGTTGCCTGGCAGGGGAAGATTTATTGATGCCATGTCCACAGACTGAAAACGCTCCCAAAAAGAGGCAATGTATGTGGATGAGCATGTAATGCGCTGGCATGTTTAGCATGTCCCGTTAAAGTCGAAACACACAAGTGCTGTTTTCGTTTTGTACCGGACGTAATAAAATGTCGCTTCGCCTGGCGCAACAATCACGGTAGCGTTACAATTGAGTATTTACGGTACTAGTCCTGGCCACTGCTATTTTTTGGCCGAAGCACATTTGAACCACAATCGAGATGCGGTCGAAACCTGGGAGTCACTCTCTATAGTCAGTCGAGGCTGAGTGTCTTCTTTTTTTGTTTCTACAAACTAAAGCTCCTCATGTATGCAATTCATTTTTTTTTTTGCAGTTTAGAACAATGCTCTTTACAAATAAGAATACGTGGCCATTTGCCCTTTTTTTCTAACTTTTCGGCTTTCATTCGGCCCTAGAGTATCGCTGGTGCTCGTTATAACAATGTTGCGCTTCACGACTGTCTCGGTTCTCCGTTTCGTTTCGTTCAAATGGATTCTTGCATCCTTTTCCTTCTTTTCTCTTTCTTTGAACAGTCCACTTTCTTCACATTGATCTACTAGCAAGCTGTCTACTGTGTGTGTGCGTGTGCGTGTGTGTGTGTGTGTGTGTGTGTGTGTGTGTGTGTGTGTGTGTGTGTGTGTGTGTGTGTGTGTGTGTGTGTGTGTGTGTGTGTGTGTGTGTGTGTGTGTGTGTGTGTGTGTGTGTGTGTGTGTGTGTGTGTGTGTGTGTGTGTGTGTGTGTGTGTGTGTGTGTGTGTGTGTGTGTGTGTGTGTGTGTGTGTGTGTGTGTGTGTGTGTGTGTGTGTGTGTGTGTGTGTGTGTGTGTGTGTGTGTGTGTGTGTTCTATTCACAATATTTATCGTTTTATTTTTTACGCGCACTTGAGCCTAAGAACTCATTCCATGCGCTCTGGCTCAGTGCCACTTGTGGGCTCTTATATCATTTCAAAAAAGAGCCTAGATAGCCAAAGTAGCTTCTTCGGAAGTGGACTTCCGCCCATTCATCCCCATTATATACCTCACTTTTTCTGCTATTTTTTTCCTTAATTCTTTTAAGTGGCCTTTCATTTTTTACATATCTCTGAAGCGGTTCAGGGTCTTCCTTGTCCTTGTACTTCAGGTAATTGTAGTCTGAATGACCACTATCTCGAAAGTCGATCTTCCATTTTCTATGAAATATTAACTTTCCGGAGCTCCTGTAGTGATGGGCTAGGTGAACATCTTTTGTGTTTATTTCACTCGATGTCTCAGTTCATTTTTTTAAGTTATATCCTCCAGCTGAATAAGTTTTGGAAAGCTGAAAAACTTAAAAGTGGTGGATTCCCATCGAAAATTTATGACTCAGCTTACCAGCATGCTGAGGAAGGTAGGTCAACTTGGCACAAAAATTGATGTGGGGTCTGTCTAGCACAACAGAAACCTTCAAACGTACTTGCTTTTTTTTTGTTGAGAAATAGGAAAATTGAATACAGAAATACATTTTAAGTAGCCGATGCGGTCGTACGTTAGCATAAAACGGGGCTGAGCTTTTTTTATATCAACTCTATTACAAGCAAGAAAAATAATTCGCAGTTTTCTGGTATGCTTCTTCATTTGTCATATCAATCAGTATCTTTGTCGCGACAGTTGTGTCTAAAGTGCGTGCAAAGTAACTACTGACTGTTGTACAACAGTTCTGATCAACTCGTCTGTAAAGAGTGGAAGCTTAGTTTGATGACGTGTGAGCAATAGCGTGTGAGCATTCGTGTTGCATGGACAATTACATTGTAGCATTGGCATTACATTTGTAAATACTCATTCATGCGTCATTTGTGCACACTTTTGTGAGAACTTTTAACCTAAAATAAAAACTGATTGATATGTGGGGTTAAATGGCCCAAAACCAATTAATGATTATGAGAGACGCCGTAGTGGAGGGCTCCGGAAATTTCGACAACCTGGGGTTCTTTAACGTGCTCCCAAATTTGAGCACACGGGCCTACAGCAATTCCGCCTCTATCGGAACTGCATCCACTGCAGCCGGGATTTGATCCCGCGACTTGCGAGTCAGCAGCCGAGTAATTTAGCCACTTGACCACCGCGGCGGGGCCCTGAAATGAAAACTATAATGTAAAAAAAGCAAAATAACCAGAGCCACACACATGCTCCAACGAACCTTTCATTAAAATTTTTAATGAAAAAATGCTGACTTGGTTAAATCAAGCAGTCCTACAAATTCATCTTGAAAACATGAGTGAAAAACGATAATAAGGAAACGAGTGAACTAGCGTCATGTAAGACTTCTGGAGGAAACACCATATCGAACACAGAAAGAAAAGCTGCAGCCGAATCTCTTTCTAAATTGTCAAGAGCTCGTGTTCTTTTCTTTTGGTTGGGAAGTGATCTTTCATGGCTATCGCTTCTGAAGCCAGAAACAAGTGCACGCGCAATAAACTTGCTCTACACAGTCTGGGGACATAGCGCTGAAGGTCTTGTATTGCAACGATATCCCATTTCACACCTCTATCCTGCAAACTTTTCGTGAATTCTACTTCGGGTGTAATAAATCATCAAGAATGCAGAAGACCATTAACGCCAAGGCACTGCGAACTGCAAAGCTTGATTTTGAGCTATTTTTTACCCCCGACAACTCTTCTTATAGGCTAAAATATCGTGCCCTGTAGGAAAAAAACTGGCAAGCAATAAATCATGTTGGGATCCTTCTTCATAGTCTGTGATACCTTTAGCTGTTGGAACGATTTTTCCAAGGGGCATGAAGTTATAAAAGCAGCATGCCTTGACAAATGACATAGATGAGGGACTGCTGTATACTGTAGCTAGAATCTAGTACACATTTTCGCGATGACCATAAATTCGTTGTCTTTGTAACACGCAATTTGTCTTTGAGAGGCTTGGCGAGTGAGGGAGAACCTCGGCTGTCAAGGAAGTGTAAAGCATAGATATCTTTTATTGTGAATAAAAAAAAATGAAAGAAATGGTGCTGGTGCTCTAGCCTCTATTGCTCCCCTGGGGCTAAGAAATGTGAACACGTCCCTGCGCTAAATTGTCTTGCAAGGCTTAGCGAAATGCGAGGAGCTATGCTCACGCCCACATGTTGGGAAAACAAGAACAACAGCAGCAACAACAACAACAGCAACAACAACAACAACAACAACAACAGCAATGACGACGATGACTACGACGAGGACGACGACGACGACGACGAAACTTTCATTTTGTGTTACTTTTTGTTAAGGTACTTTTTAACTTATCAACTGAAACACAGTGAGAGACGAATATGTCGGGATGTGTTCTGTAATACAAAACTTACAGGACACACTCATAAGGGCGAATTGAAGTGAAAACAAACCGCACTGTTACCTCTTCACTCTGTGCCCGTCTGTTTAGGCTTTAACTTTCCCAAGATTCAATACCAAATAGCTAACCAAGCCCTGGGCCTCGTGTATATGAAGGGATCTAATAATTAGTTATCTTCACGGTGGCATGAAGATATAATCATTGTAAAACAATTTATGCTTCTCTAAGCAAGCTTTAAAAACCAATTAGAGTTGAACTGTGCAAAGAACGGCCCCGCCGTGGTGGTCTAGTGGCTAAGGTATTCGACTGCTGATCCTCAGGTCGCGGGATTGAATCGCAGCTGCGGTGGCTGCATTGCCGATGGAGGCGGAAATGTTGCAGGCCCGTGTGCTCAGATTTTGGTCCACGTTAAAAACCCCAGTTGGTCGAAATTTCCGGGGCCCTCCACTATGGCGTCTCTCATAATCGTATGGTAGTTTCGGGACAATAAACCTCACATATAAATCAAAGCTCGAAGAACGTCGATATAGCAAGAAATTAACCATACAGGCGCGAACTAACAACTGAGAATTTATTGAATAAACGCTTAATACAAGAAGCGATACAAGCACGTGTGCAAGATTGACAAACAAAAAAGACCTACGGGGGTGCAGCACGATAGCCTATCTATACTTAGTGCAACGCCACAGAGGACTTGACACGCTGCTATCTCCAGCTTTGAAAATAAAATAAGCGTCTACAATCTCACGTGTAGTACGTTCTAGTGGCAGGCCCACGAAGGGAGTGGAAGTGAAGTTGAAACCTTCACGCCAAGTTTTTTCGATTTTTTATAAGTTTGTGGAGAACGGACAGTAAGCTTATTGGCCTGTATTTTTCAAGTCCGTGACGTCTCCTTTTTTATAGAATAAACGTTGACGTTTTTCTAAGATCCTGGTACCCTTCCAGTCAAGAGGAACTTTGTATATAGGTTGGCCAATTTTCCAACACAACTTCTCCGCCATCTTTGATAGGTTTGTTACTTTATCCTCACGAGCGGCTTGGCCTCTTTTTATTTTTTCTAGGTATTTGTTCACTTCCCGAGTAACCACTTCCTCTGTGGTTAATGGCCGGATGTCGAATTCCTCCGGACTATTATTGCTTCCTATGATATCATCCTAATTGTTTCGGCTTCCGTGCAGCTCTCTGTATAACTCCTCCGCTCCCTCAACTATTCTGCTTATAATGGTTATGACATTACCTTCCTTGTCTTTTAATGCATACATCTGGTTTGTGCCTATGCACCAGTTTGCCCTGACAGCTTTTAGGTTTTTATCGCTATTTACGGCCTCCTCGATTGTCTCCATATTATACCTTTGGTTTCGGTTACTTTACGCCTAATTATTAACTTTTAAAGCTGCGCTAACTCAATTTCCTCAGTCGCATTTGAGGCTTACGTGATTTGTTGTCTTTTAACGAGATTTTTTGCTATACATGTTATTTACGTTGATTATGTTATATATAACGGTGTAATAGCATCATGGTATAGCCGTATATATTAGCGTTAAAATATGATCACCTGGCACGAAGATCCATTTCATATTCAAGCGGTGCGCATGTGTAAGTCTCTGATAAAGCATTCCACATTTGTTTACAAAGTGTTTCAAAATGTACGCAGCTTGTTCCAGCGAGAGTTGGGAACGTAAAGCGAACTTTTAGTAATTAGATCAGTATAACGTACATTGAAGTTCCTCTAAGCACTACAGCACTGCTCAAGTCAAAACGCGAGCTTCTACTGCACTTGCGCGCTGCAAGGTACGTCGCAAAAACCGAAGGCAGTCCACTTGAAAAAGTTCGTCTTTTTCATATGACAATGCAGAGTAGCCATGCAGGTTCAGAAAGAAGCATACGTAAGCACTTAATTGAGAAAAACCAAAATAAACATGCTATCCCATTTTCGACTTCCTACAGCCTGCAAGCAAGTGTACATTTGGAGGCAAGAGAAATATTTTTACTACATGTGTGAACTTTTCTATCAACCCGACTGCGATGTTTTCTCAAGTGCCGTCGTGCGAGGGAGATATTGAGGCTTAAAGGAATGCCATTAGGATCTGCTTCCGAGTCGGATACGGTCAGCTCTTTTTTTAATGCGGCAAATTTTTTTTTTCGCCTTTAGATACGCTGACTTAAGAGAAACTCTGAGGTGCAGATGCAATATATTTATGTCACTTCTGAAGGCAAGCACTAACTGAGCGCCTAAACTGTTTTGCCTGCAGCACTGTGAATATTTGACTTTTGATGCGCATGTCACAAAATTTCGGACAGTTTTGAGTCATGAAGAATGCTAGAAAATTTTCCGGCCCACTTTAATTTCAAGCAATCTCACTTGCTACCCAACTTAGCGGCTTCAACTTTTGAGGGCTCAGTAGTTGCCTTCTATCGATGGTTTCATGATGCTGCGCTTCAATATGCATAGCTTTGTGTTCCCTCGTATTTATTTGCAGAAAAGAAAAAAAGGCTGCGAGATACGTGACCAATTCATTGAATTTCTTATCCGAAATGTCGTAGGCCATGCGGATGTAGCTTCTTCTGCCATGACCTGAGTTTGCAGAAAAATTTGGTCTTCAGTGTATTTTGATGTTCTCAATATCAACGCCCTGTAGTCATTTCGATAGGTTCCCCTGGGGAGCAATACTATGAAGGACAGGACGACTTGAAGTCATGTTAAGGACATAAAAACAGCTTTCTTTAACTTACTTGACGTCACTGGCCTCTGACCAGCTTTTTGTGGTCGTTTTTACTTGTTTTTCTGGGCACTGCCGGCCTTCCCTGTCTTTTCCCGCTTTGATGGTACATTCGAATGTGCATTCATTATATCTTCATGTTTAGCACATAAATATTATGCTTTTGAATTTTTTCAGGACTTTTCGAAAGAGGGGCCTAAAGGAAACTGCCGGACTTTGAATAAAGTTTTTTCATACTTTGACTTTTCTGAAAGCCACAGTCTCATCGCGATAAGCGGCTCACTTGTTATGTTTTAATGCAGGTTATTTTAAGAAGCTCACCAACCTCACCGAAAGCTGGCGCCACTGCACACCACGTTACTCCTACTCTTAACTGTCACCCATTTTTATTGTATTTTACGCGGTATTCTACGCTTACACGTTCGTCGAGTTGCAAGAATGCTGTCCCGACTAATTGGGGTCACCCTGTCCGGGCTTTATGACAGCGTCCTCTCGCAACGCAACAATATCCCCTAGGAAAGTTGAGTTAACAAGCATCTTTTCTTCAGCTTATTACCACGTCACGACCACAACAAGCGCTGAAGGTCGCGCCACCAGAGTTTTGAGCGAGAGCTGCATCGTTACAGTCGGTGGTGAGCCAAGCTTCAACCGTCAAGAGACAGGTGTGCGTCACGCCTTTAGAGGTGACTTATTTCCGATTGCTTTTCTGCGGTGGCGAAGTCAAACTATGTCATTCCTTTGTGAGTGAGTGAGTGAGTGAGTGAGTGAGTGAGTGAGTGAGTGAGAACACTGGAAAAAATTTAAAGGTCATGAAAGCTAAAAGCAATTAGCAAGCGCGAAAAGGTTCATTACGCTAAATGCTGTAGCGAAAATATGTCTTTTGTAATTCAATATGCGACATCCACACCGGCACATCACAAGTGATCGTTGAATAAGTATGAATGACGTGTTGCCATAAATATTGCTCGCAACTCTGCATGTAGTACCAACGCTCCATTTTTGCGACCGTAGATGGTTCACCAGACGGAGAACAATCACCGACAGGTTCGTGGACGGGAAACCTGAAAGTGTCCCAGGTTCAAATATACATATATACTCCATAAAGTGTACCGGTCAAGGGATGGCCGCCGCTGTTGGTCAGTTGTTAGAGCATCGGTCACGTTGTTTGGTGGTCGCAGGCTCGGTCTCTGCCTGCGGCATTTCGTATTTTCGTCCGTTTTTTTTTCTTCTCCATGACACTGCAATAACTACTAGTAACACCCTCTACACTTTTCGTGGCATGATCATTCGCTCTCTCTCTCTCTCTCATCTTTATGCTCCTCTTTAGCGTACGGCAGCCCTCAGGACATGTGCCTGGTGGACGCACCTTCCTTCTCTATTGTTGTTCCGTCCTTCAATTGTCTATTAATTCTCATCAATGTTGTGTAACGAAAAAAAACGAGCACTTAAATTTCCGCTTTTTTACGTTATTCTTATTTCAGTGTCACGTACGAAGCTAATTAACACCACTCCCCAAAGAGGGGTTCATATCCCTTGTGCTACTTCTCCAGTTTTTTCACACTTGTGAGTTACCTAATTATAGTGCATCCGTGTATTCGCCCTTTGCAATATTTGCTGCTCTTACACCTTGACATGTTGTGATCACCTCGGAAGTGTTCCTTCGCGTTCACAAGAGTTCCCGCTGGAAGCGCCGTACTGGTAGGGTGTGAAGGAAGGAAGCAAACAGCCATGACGTTTTACACGAGAGTGATACCGAAAGGTTCACTTGCCGAGTGCCCTCTGTGGGTGTTTCTCTCACGGAAGAAAAAACCCTCCACCCTACATTCCTCGAATGGTGTCTGGCACGTAATTTGGCTGATGCTGACTTCAACAGTTGTTTCTTTGCTTAATAGCAGATCATTAAATTCCAACTTGAGAAACAAGATGCCACATAAAGGCATTTTGTTCAGTCCCTTCTTACAAGCCCCTATTATTATGAGTTGCTCTGGTTTTCGAGTTCACACATTCGAGGAACAGTTAATTGAATGAGCCGACTCAACTTTCAAGAAAATTTAACTCGGTTTTTTTATCTCTTGTACCCTTCTGATCTGCTAAGACGCTTGTGCCGAAGTGTGCGGCATGAAGAGGAGCATGATTGTGTGCTCCTGGAGCTGCTCACGGGTACAAAGGAGCCACTAACCCGATAACTACTGTTGTAATGAAGAAGCCTAGACGACAAGGACCGAGTCTACAGTGGGAGGTAGGTTGTCCTCCAGGGAACACTGAAGACAAGTTATGGAGCCCCAGTTCTGTTAATAAATGCGAAACATTTCTTGGCTAACTTCGAAGACATTGAACCTATCTATCTATCTATCTATCTATCTATCTATCTATCTATCTATCTATCTATCTATCTATCTATCTATCTATCTATCTATCTATCTATCTATCTATCTATCTATCTATCTATCTATCTATCTATCTATCTATCTATCTATCTATCTATCTATCGATCTACCGATCTATCTATCTATATCTAACAATCTATCAATCTGTCTGTCTGTCTGTCTGTCTGTCTGTCTGTCTGTCTGTCTGTCTGTCTGTCTGTCTGTCCATCCGCCTACGATTTGTACTGTCATGCTGGTCGTTTGGCTAATGGTATGTGTACGAAAATTGTCATGTTATGACTGTAGAACAAAGATAAATAACGCTCATGTCACGAAAGTTATGAAGAATGTCATAAACTGCATGATTGTCTTGGCACAGTCTTTTCGCTCTTCCAGCTGTTCCATGCACTTGATGCGTGCCAAAATTTTTATGCTACGCCAAAATTGTATGGTGACCAGAACTGAGAAGTTTTATGATACGAATAATAACACGCATGCCATGTCAAACATGGATTACACTTCATGGTCTTGGGGTACTCGCGGCTGTGTAATTTAGTGGTTATGTAACAAAAGTGGTATTCTGTGGCGTTATTGTATTACGAACATAAAAAGCAGGCGTTAACATGAAGACAATGGCATGCATCTCATGTGCATCATGACTTTCGTACTACATTCATGGCTAGTTCGTGATGTCGTACCGGTTTTGTGCATGGCTATAGTTTTCAACGAAGGCATAATGCAAGAACAAAATTCCTCTGTCGAAGAGCCCACTTGTTAATATTAGCTGAGTTTTTAGGTCCCAAGGCTAAGATATCATTACGAGAGATGCCATAGTAGAGTGCTCAGGGAATTTTGGCTAACATTTATTCTTTAACGCGCAAAGCCATCACCCAGTACACAGGCCTCTGGCATATCACCACGAAACAAATTCTAACGCCTCAGCTGGTATTGATCCCTCGAGATTCCGTTCAGCATCCGAGCGGCATAATCCTCGTTTCACCACGTCAGACTGGGTACTCGCTTTTTAGACACACCCAAATAGGCGCAACAAAAAGCTGGGCCAAAGAAAGGATAGGGAGCACTGTTTGGAACTCAGCCGTAGTATAATAATTGTGAGCTGAATCGAAACGAACGAAAGTGTACGAAAGAGCGCCCTTCCCACAGGTGGGAACGAAAAGCACAACCTTCGAGTTTAGTTAAAGCGTTCTTGAAGAATCACGCATTTGGTTATAGCAATCAGGACCACATAGAGAAACAACGATGAACACTCTGAATGTTGAAGATGTGCAACTGTGCAGATACTTGCAAACCTTTACTGCAGCCTCGTGGGCAGTAGAGCGTAGAGTGAGTGTACAGGGAACACTGACCCATGGATAATGCTGGTGTAAGCAGAAAGATCAGCTAAAGAAAACTGGAAAGGCCTCTTGCGATAAGGTCGCATGTCCTAACGAGCACGCAATTACTGCAGCAGAGTGAACGCACCCTCATTTTCTCCGGTGCATACACGTGGAGGATGGTGAAGCAAGCACCACAAAACGAGTGCGTCTAATGAGGCTAACGTCTGCACAGATGTATGCACTTTGCTGGACGCATGTTGAATGTTTAATGTTTGAAGGTTCTACAGAAAAACGAACCATTGTTTGTAGGTGGGTTCGTTGATTGATATGTAGGGTTTACCGTGCCGAAACGTCCATGTGATTATAAGAAACGCCGTAGTGGAGGACTCCGGAAATTTTGACCATCTGGTTTCTTTAACTTGCACCCATATCTGAACACATGGACCTGCAGCACTTTCACCTCTATTGAAAATGCAGCCGACACGGCCGGAATTCGATCCCGCGACCAGCGGGTCAGCAGTCGAGTACCTTAGCCACTAGACCACAGCGGCGGGGCTAGGTGGGTTCGTCAGCAAAAGTGAAACATAATTGCCGTGTAACAATTACAGCACTCCTAGCATCATGAGTGATTTCCCAACTTATGATAAGTATTTGACCAAGCTTGCAGTGTTGAAGTTTAGCTTTTGCCTAATATTGGAAATCTATAGTTTGTAAATTGCCATAATCGACAGCATCTTTTGGAGAAACAGAGCGGGGTTGACAGAATCGAATCGGTTTATGACTGCTACTCCTGGTTAAAATTACTGCCCCTACCTGAAACGCAACCCTGAATCCTGTATCACTGTCAGCATTGCGTGCGCACTTTCATGATTAAGTTTCCCTTCTCAACAACAACCAAAAGGTATTTTCTTATGCTTCTAACAAATTTTGAAGCTGGGAAAGCTAAGCATTTTCAATAGATTGAGATCGGCGTTCTTTAAATCTATTAAAAATGCTTCGTTACCCATCTTTTTTTGTCATTGCATTTCGCAACTTTACTACTTCCGCATGCTCGGATAGCGTATGTTGGGACGCGGATGCTTAAACTCTCTTCTACAGAAAAAAAAAAGTTATTCACAAAGGCCAATAAAATCATCCATGCCCAAGCAGGTTTAAGGCTTGTAGTAAACGACAAGACGCCCGGAACTCGATCTTTACAACTTTCAGCCAGGAGTCACTGCCTAGAGCTTCGCTTTTAAATATGCAGCTTTGCTTTTTTTTCTTCTAGTTTTAGAGCCCTATTTTCAGAGCCCTATTTCGCTGTTGTCTTTGTCGCTTGCCATGACTGCTTAGGGAAAAAATCACTGAAGACGTCTTAGGGTGCAGGTGTATCACTCATATGTGAATTTATTCATTCTTGCTTGACAATTCACTTTCTTTTTGTTACATTTTTGCTGAAAAATTTGCTATTGGTAACTCAAGTATTTGCATTTTTAGTGCAAAGTTATGGGCTATCAAGAACGCTGCAAAAAGCCGATGTTCATAGAAGTTGAAGAGAAAAGTGTTCCGTGAGCATTCATCTTCAATTTTGCTCTTTTTCTTTACTCGTCATGAAGCAGGGCGAGTTACAGTTTGTTTTTTTTTTTGTTTAAACACAAAACGCCACTGTTGAAGAGTATTTAAGACGTGGAATTTTGGAATAGCAGATTTCGTATTGCATCATCGTCAAGTTGTTGTTGAAAAACACTTTTCTTTGTGGCGTCGATGACTTCGCGGCAATATGAGCTTGAGTTCATGTGTTTATTTTCACTGCACGGGCTGTCGCTACTTTTAGAGAGCATAAAGTTGTCCCGTTTACTGTCTGTCCTTTCCAACGTGGGAGGAGCCCCCTGCTCGTTAGTCGAGTCTCTGGAGACTATTAATAAGTTTTGACCACCAAACCTGCTCCAGAAAGAACTGTTAGGTGTACCTAAATGTACTAATAAAATAAGACTAATAAAGGCATAGACCTGCATCCGCGAAACGTTAGCGTAGCAGCAGCTCTGCTTACTGAGAGTATACCATGCGTTTATTAAACAGGCAACAGAAATGTGTTTCCGTTCTTATTGCATCAAGCAGGCAGATACACGCTCCATCTCACCGTACCCATGACTGCCCGCCTTCTTGCGGCGTTCAGAGACCAAGCGCGTAGCGTATCCCACAATATATTGCAATCCCGAAGAGTAGCCGCTCCTATACGGGTCAGTAAAAGCAATCTGGGAGGAACCCGTTTCGCTCTGTCGTAATGAAAGCGCTTGGTTTCGGCGTTAGTTTGTGTCTCGGGATTCTGGAGATCCGTGTCACATCTGAAACCTTGAGATGTGACGTCTAGGTTTCAGCTCGACTTGCTGTTTCTAGAGTTCAGGCATTCGTGTGATGTCTGTGACCAGCTCTTGTTTAACTCTGGCCTCTCTGCGCTGACAACCTACGTAGAGGCAACGAATCATCACAGAACTAAAGTTTAGCATCTACCTAGAAGTAACCTGAAAACAACGTTCATCATTTACTAAACGTGACACTACTGTGTGCGAGTGTGTGTATGTGTGTTTGTGCTTCTCTTCCTCCCTTTCCCCTTACCCTTTCCCCAGTGCAGGGTAGCAAACCGGATATGTTTTCTGGTTAACCTCCCTGCCTTTCCGCAATAAATTTTCTCTCTCTCTCTACTAAAACGTAGACACAACCTAGAGGCAACCAGATTAGCCTTCGGAATTGTCCGGCTTCGGTGTGGTGCAACCTTGGCTATTCTTTGAACTTTTTTTATGTAGTAAATCTGTTTTATTCCCCGTAAAGTTAAAAGTGATTTGAACAAATGAAACGGCCCTTTGATTTAACTTTCGCGTAATGCATTGAGCACCAGACTGTCTAATATATATGCCCAGGCTTTGACCTCTTTTCAATGCACGCAGCTTGCGGTATGACTTCAGCGTCAATTCACGTTACAGCATGTCCACCACTTTCTCGTACTTTCGAAAGTATATTCGAGTGACCCATCCATCACTACATTTAACTTTCTTCAGTTACTTTGCACGCTTCGCAGAGCTTATGCTTTCGTTTACTTGGGAACATATCATGCTTTGTGCGTCCCGAAGTTTCTATTGTGACATCACAGTGAGTCCAGAAGCGAGTCTTGAAGCAGAGCACTATGTGGCTTGTTTTTTTTTTTCAATGTTTAAAAGTGACCGAGTTGGAGTAAAATGAGATGTAAAAGTTGCAGGGGTACGTCGGTGACCGTAAATAGGGTGAAGGAGTGAAGAGTCTCGTCTGCTAACACGTTCCTATCTAACCTGACCTGCCTAACTTCACATTTACAATCTTGCTGTTGTGCACGGAACCCGAACCTAATTGCATGGCATAGCTCACCTTTCCTTTTCCTAAAACTCATCCCGAGTGAACAACCTGAAGTCTAACACTGCTTCAAGCAGTTGTGTTTCTTATATTTACAGGAGTATGGTTACTGAGTTTCAAGCTGGAAGCTTGAGAACAACCGTCGGTAAATTCCAAGTGCGTATATTATATAGTCCGCGTTAGAATAGCTAGGAAGGAAATAAACAAAAAGGCAGAGGTCACCAAGTTAGCAGAATAGTGTCAGGTTGGCTACCTGATACTGGAGAATCGGGAAAGAAAAATGTGAGTATTAGAAAGAGGGGGTGAGTAAAATAAAAGCAATGAATTAAATGACACGTTCAAGACTTCGCCACATACAACTTAAATGCGTCCCACAAGCTCGGAATCTTCTAGAAGCACGACACATTCGTTATCTTTCGTGGGCCGAGGCGCGATTAAAATGGGGCTCATGCTGCACATGCGAGGAAATGGCCAATAATTTAGCAGCTGCATATTGTTACAAAGATTTTGCCCTTCCAAGGCAAACATAGCACAATGCATTAACAAACGGTTAAAGTCTTGTTCTTTTATTTCGAAGAGGAGCAGCCACTTGAAAATCCTACACTTTAATCTCAAGTGCAGATTACTGTCGTCAGGGGTTCATGGTGGCAGGCCACTGAATCATTGCTTTTGAATGGAAAGGTTGTTACTTCAGCCTCTATATCTTGAACCCCGCATATCAAATGCGACAGTGAGCTTCAAATATTGAAGGGCAGTTATAAAACTTAAGTACGACATCGATCAAGAGTATGATTGCAATAACCATGGTCAGTTTAATGGAAGGCTTGTTCCGCAAGCGTATACCTTTTATTTCAAATTAGTATCTGTTTCACAAACTATCTCATAGTAAGTCGTGCATGTTGGGGAGAGAGTGGCCCGGGAGGTCATGGCCTCCTTAACTGGTAAAGCACGGGGATCGGGCGAGCAGGCTGTAAATTTGCAAGCAGCTCTCAATATGTTAATTATTTTCAATAAAACTAGGATGAATAACACGTGAAATGTTCACAGTGCGCGCAACTTCATGAAATATAAGCTTAAGCCACCAGTTATGTGTAGGCTCACTGTATGGTACCGCGACTGCATGCAGTAGCGTATGCACGACCAGAATCCCATTTTGTTGTGAATATATTGCGAAGTTTCTAAATCTCTTTTCTTTGATTTATATGTGGGGTTTAACGTCCCGAAACCACCATATGATTATGAGAGGCGCCATAGCGGAGGGCTCCGGAAATTTCGACCACCTGGGGTTCTTTAACGTGCACCCAAATCTGAGCAAACGGGCCTAAAACTTTTCCGCCTCCATCGGAAATGCAGCCGCCGCAGCCGGGATTCGAACCCGCGACCTGCGGGTCAGCAGCCGAGTACCTTAGCCACTAAACCACCGCGGCTGGGCTAAATCTCTCTTCTCTTTTTCAAGGGCACCAAATGTAACCTTACGCGGCCCCCTTTCCCCCCTCTACTACAGCTCACCGCATAGTAAATGTCTTATTGTATCCCGAGAAAATCTGACGGTGCGTGAAGTCAGATGTAGATTCCAGAATTATTCGTACCCAAGAGTTGCAGTACTTCATAATTTTTGTCAAGAGTAACTAATAGTGTATATAAATGAAGCAGTCGTTGAAGTCAGGCGAATGTTTTTTATTACTATTGTCATTTGCTAACATAATATGTAACAGCAGCTTACTCTAACATAAGGGCGAAACTTTTTGCCCGTACACTTTACCAAAAGGCAACATCTTCACGCACATGTCCGTAGTTTTCTTTGCACGAGAGGTAGGCAGAGAGTGAATATATTGTGGAGAGGAGTTCAGACGTGAGGTGGTCGAAATCTATTGCGCCGCCGCCTAAGCAGAGTGGCTAACCAAGACAAACGACGGGGCCTGCCGTGAAGCTATACGTTATCGACGAAGAGTCGTAAAAGCGACGAAAGACGGCAGTGCGTGACCTGGCGGAAAAAGTTTCATGAAGCTGAAAGGCGGACTTCAGTTGCACGTATCAGTGGCTGAATAGTATATGATGGCAATGTACAAATGGTATGAAAAGACTAGAAAAACATCAAAGAAAAAGAAGATATGTTGAATTTCTTATGATAGAACCACTAGAGGTTACCGGCAATGTCACTGATGGGTTTATTGCGCAACCTACGGCATCTCTTCACGCTATCCGCCATTCGCGAAGCATCGAGGCTAGTTTTACTGCCAAAAAAGTGGCAATCTCGTTGTCAAAGAGAAAGCCAAAATATACCAACACACGGATAATAAAAAAACGCTTTTTGAGAGTAAACTATTAACTGTGCGTTCTTTGCGCTGAAACGCCAAATAAAAACATGACGTTTTGAAACATAGAACATTATCGTACCGCAGGCATCTATTGTTCTAGCGGTTAATCTCTTGTTTCGAAGAAGCGACCTTTCCTGCCTTTTCTTATGCCGTGGCTTGCTGTAATTTCGCTGGAAGAATTCATCGACAAAGTGATGCAAGCAGTCGATAGATGCATCTGTTTATTTTCAAATGTTCTTCCATAGCGTCAGCACAAGGAATCCATTCTGCCGAACAACTCTGCTGTCTACTGTTCTCTGCACAATGTGTTTTCTTTCCTTCCAAGATGTTTCATACAAGAATCAAGGTTTTGCTCACGCAGGAAATTGACAGACACGTCGTCAAGTATAACAAGGCACCGAAAACGATGTCTGTTCAAACCTTTCGCGGTTGCAGTGTTCCGTCAATGATTATCAGTAATCGTCCATCTTTTTTTGTGATAAGCAGGGCATGAATGAGCTCCAACTTGAACTTCGACGTCAGTATGTTTGTTCAACCACCACTGCATGTACGCGTTAGGGGGATGAGCACATATATGTGTCAGTGAGGTAACATTGTATTCGCCTTTATTACCATTAATTGTTCCTACAATTAACGGTCGGAAACTACATCAATTCACTATATTTAGTGGAGAGCTAGGAATAAGTAAATACAAATGCTAATTGATGTCGTTAAATCAAGCAAACTTACTTCGTATTCATTGAGCACTGTTACCTAGGCGGTTAATTTCACGATAAAACGTATTTGGAAAACGTTGCATGATGTTCATTGCAGAAAGGATACGCAGGTCACGAAGTGCAGCATATCTATACAACACACCGCTGTGCGACTGCAATAAATAGGCAACGAAGAGCAAAAGAAAAGGAAATATCGAAGGGCCGATCCAGTATTTGACTGTTAGTAAAGTTAATTAGCCCATTGTGTGGCGCGCATACAGTAAACAGTACTTGACAGCAATGAACGTTGTCAGAAACGTTTTTTTTTTTTCATAATAAGGAGGGAGGTTGCAGGTATCAGGCTTGAGGCTTCTGCCTAAGCCATACTTTGTGTGATCGTGAATGAAATTTTGGGGAGCAACGTTAAAATCTAGCCCCCCCCCCCCCTTTTCCCCCTGGCAACGCCGTTTGGCAGCTGTCATGGTCACTTGCCATCAACAAACAATGCGCGAAATTAACGCGCATGATGAGACCATTTTCGAGGCGAAACTTTCGTAAAGCTGTAAATTAGAAACTAAAATCATGTGCAATGTGAACAACGCTGCATAGATTACCATGAATGTAATGCGAAAACCTGTTTGGTAGAAATAGAGGAGGATGAGGAAAAAGAGGAGGACATTCTTGTTCCGAACCATTTCATCGCCTAGTCAGCGATAGTGTTCTTTGGGCCACCAGTCATGAGACGAAGTGGTGTGCTAGCGGAAGCAATCTCGGACTCACAGTCGTGAGCTCTAACAATATCCTCGTTGTGTTAAGAGAATGACTCTCTTGACCGATCAGGCATAGACTTCCCAAAAGCTTTTTGATTCCCACGTTCAAACTCTTCGCACACTAGAGTCATTCACGACTAACGCTTCTTGGAGTGTGTACCGCCGCTCTGACACGCAGGCAAACACTTCATAAGATTCGCCTACCTAAATTAGTGGCAGTTGCCCACCGCCAAGGTAATCCTGCTCACATTTGATTCGAACCACATGTTATCGCTCGCTTAAAACAACAGCCTGCATTGACAGCCCAAACAACATAGGGAGCATCTGCAATCACCTGATTTCACAAAGCAAAAACATATCCGAATACTCAAGGAACGATAGGCACTGCTGCTTTGACCAGAGAGAAATGAAAATAGGCATTGATCCAACGCTGCGGAATCCTTATCTGAGTATGACCTTTCGCAGAGCACGCCAGTGGCACTAAGCGAAACGAGACCTGTCAGCGTCGACTGCGGCAATTTTATTCTCCGAGGTCTCTTCCTTCGTTCTCAACTCTGGTCATTGCTTTAGTGCCGCACAGACACTACGCTTCATGCAGCACGGCGGCGAAAGGCAGCCGTCCCCATAGACACCACCGCAATTTTCTCCGTCATAACAACCTGTGGATTTGTAAAGATGGCAGCTTCGATTATGCATGCAGCCAATGACCATATAAAAGCTCCGTGTATATATCAGAGGACAGGTTCCTACTGTCCGCTTTGTTCCGCCCTCAGTGGTAATTAAACGTCAATCATTAATCACCAGCTGGCCCAATTGTCCACTTGATTTGGAACTTTGAAGACTACATTTATTCGTGCGGCATTTATTTTGTTTATCAGTGTTATTTTCCTTTTCTGAAGAAAACGTCATGCCGTACCCGTGATGGCGTTCCTTTTTTGCTGATGTATGCTCGTCCTTTATGTAGTACGTCAACCAGAGGCCTTTAAGGGTTAATAAATTATGGTTATGAGAATGATAATGATGAAAATATTATGATGATATTGTTTATCACCAACGTTTGTTGTTGATAAAAACAAACTGTTAGAACTGACATCCGTGTGCGATTACGATGCAGCCGAAAATGTTACCGTAAACTAAAAAAACGTAATTTGCACACCACGTCTGACTCACGATTAAATCACTTCGCGAAAGGAAAGGTCACAAGCGATTCGTAGCTCACGTGGCAATTTGCAGCATTGTCAAGCATGGCATGTGACTGCGATGCTCACTGCGAAGATATGTCCCCAGCTTTCCAAATATAGAGGAAAGCACAAATTATGGTACTTTTAAATCGGAGTAGGTAGACAGAGCGTAAGCCACTGGCATTCATATATAGATGCTCACTTACAAACACGTGCACAAACATGCATTAAGAGTGGTTAAACGCCTCCGCCCTTCTCTCCACCACGGCGGTGACACCGTACCAACGCATGAACGTGAAGCATGTTTTCAAGAATGTGGTTCGCACGAGTCGGCAACAAGCGTTCGCGTAAGTATGAAGGTGAAGTGTAGACTATTAAAATTAATTATATTCAAGACGTGAGCGTGGACTTGTTCTGCGTGAGTATGGTATCTTTTGAATTAACGTGGAGGGTCTCGCTATATATTGTATATGAAGGTAATGTTTACATCCGTAGGATCACGGATTGTGGTGGTAAGGAGGTAGAACACTAACAAATATTGATTTGGCTGCATGATAACGTAGTAAAAAGTCAATGTAGACAGACACATGCACACTAGAAGAGCGTGTACATTTAGCAAAGTGATGTAGCGAGCCACGTTAAATGACTAATAGGAAATATATACATCTTTTAGCAGTTTCCCTGTGTGGTTACAAATGAACGCGTGGCAAATATCACCGCTAAAGACATTAACAGGGAAAAAAAAACATGCGTAGATGCAGCACAGGAAACGGGATCTTTCCAGACGAGACTGAGTTTGGTCAGGATCAAGAGCGTGCGGTAACTTCAGGGCAGGAAACTGCCCAGGCCCGGATGTGGCTGCAGGATGGGAAATTGCCTGTCTGAGATTAAAAATAAGGAAAAGGAAAAGACCTTTAGCTCGGAAGTCGGCATCAATAAACACTGAACACAAACTTTCATACGCGAATTTTGCCTCGGATCTTCTTGGTGGGTATGTTAATTCTTTGATGGTGATTCTGGTAGCTCCATACGTGCACATACATACCCGAAAAAACTAAGCAAGAAAAGTGTGATGCTTTTGAAGTACTCTAGCAACCTACATGGCTAACAGAGTATAGAGTTGATAGCGGGCGTCCTGAAGACGGTGGTTGTTCAATGCATAAAGTGGGTTGTGATGATCAACGATGGCAAAATACGAAGTCTGTTTAAAAAAAAAGGCATGCCGAAATACGCAGCATGTATATGAACCATGCTCATAACCAGCGCAACAGTGGCCCTTTTTCTTTTAGTCCTTAAAATTAAAGAACAAGACAGCAAGGTAAATAATGAAGGATAGTAAAGTGAAATATATTTTATATATACTGTTCATTTCGCTGCCCGACACGTGAGCCCAGAAATCTCAGAACGTCCATCAAGTGCTTCTGTAACAGTTGATGGCGACTGGTCTTTGCAAATGGCTATGCAGGGGCCAGGAAGGCAGTAATAGTGATGCGAGTGCAAACCAATGAACAATCTATTTTAATACAAGCACATGCACTTATAAAAGACAAAGAAGGAACATATCAAAGTAAGCAGAAGCACTGAAGTCAAGATCACAAGTCCCTAATAATTCTTTGTTTTCGTAATGACAATTAACACTTTCATGACACCTTGGTAACTTTGTAGCCACCGGGTTCAGACTGTTTTTTTAAGCATGATGTCACGCGGTACGAAATGAGGTGCATGCCAACCAAGCACAGTGACGCGTCAAGCTCCTGTTAATTAAGCTCAGTATTTTTCCAGGTTGGCAATTGCATAAAGAAAGTCTTCTAGCTGAGTGCTGCTTAAAATGCATATGCGCGCCACGAATAGACGAGACTACAATAATTGCGTATAATAGCTTCGTGGCTACAGTATATATTAAGTAATTTATCATTGTGTCAAGCGACATGTGATCATCAATAATAGTTTGTAAGATTTAACCTCCGAAAGCCAAAATATTATGAGAAACGCCAAAGTGGAGGTCTCCCGAAATCGAGTCTGTCACGGGCAGTGGACAGCACGCTCTTGGAGCTTTTGCTGTGACTGTGCTGCGTGGTCTGTGCAGGCCTGGTGGCTTTCAATAAAATAATGAAAATGAAGAAGACATGCTTTCAAAAACAAGTTCATTTCTAACCCAGACTCATATAGCCAGTCGCTACAGATGAAAAGTGCAGACGGGACTTTCATATACCCCGCAAACTGCAACAGACAGCGTTAACATTCGAAGAACTTGTCCGTACGGTGTTGCGCAACACTTTTTTCTTGCGCATAAGCGGCTGTACCTTGTCACACCTGCTTGAGTATGTATCCTCGCCATAGCTGCTCAAAATAGATAGCTGAAACACTGGAGCTCGAACACGAAACAAGTTTTCTTTGCTTTGCCACTTTTAAAATGTTCTCGCTCTTTCTGCATGGGCGTGCATGGGCTGAAGAGCTAAGTAACCGCTTCAGTTGCTATTTCACTGCATGGCTGAGCAGACGAAGCGCTATACTTCATTATTGATGCGTTCTCCTTCTGCGCTGAAAACACGTGTAAAGAGAGGAGCTCAAAGTTTCTTTCGTATTTGACTATGCATGCGAATAAAGTACGGTGAAGAGTTTGATTCATTAGAAATGAATCGGCACTTCTTCAATTATGCAAAAGAAACTCAAGCTCTTTAAGCAGACGGGCTATATTCAGCGACTAGGGCTTCCGTTGAACTTGCGGTGCTTTTAAACGGGTGTATTTCATCAAGTCTGTCAATATAACGTATTGGTACGGTGGGAAATCAAACACGTTTTCTCGTATGCGTGCGTCTGCTTTGGAAAATGATCAGAATAGAGATCAACGTGCGCTGCCCAAATGACACGTATACCGAAAACAAGTGGGCTAAACTTCTCGTGTAATACTATAGCACAATATTTATGCAAATAGTTAAATAAACAGATAAACTACATACACAGACATACTAAAGTAATAAATGACTAAATGAAAAAAATAAAATTTGGCTAATCCCACGTACCTTGGTAATAACGTTATGGGAAGCACGTAGAGGAAAGGCGAGCATGCTGAATTTTTATTTAGTGACTCGTTATGAAATGATGCCAAGTATATGTGCAAATGTTGCACACAGAGGCATATGTTGAACAAGTGCAGATGCTCATATAACCAGTCTTTTGCACTTGCGCAAGGATGACGACAGGGGCATGCCTATTAGCAACACCAGAAGCGATACGCTGATATGAAGCGCTGGTGCTTGCGAGTATAGTAGCACTGGAGACTGCTACATAAATCAACTTCAGCGGATCGCACCTAACTACAGATGACGTTAACCCGACGTGACAACTGTATAAGAGTAAATATGTAATATTATATAGCCAGCACTGCAACCACAATTGACGTTTCACGAACAATAGCGTCTATTTGAAAAAAGTGGTTCCGAGACCAGCCTGGCGTCACTCTGTAGTATAATGCTTGACTGTCACGTGGAATGCTTGGGTTTGATTTCTGATGGGACCCTGACATTTATTCTTCGCAATCGTCGATCAACGCTGCCCATGTCAGGTTTTTGTTAAGGTTCGTGCTTTAATATTACCCATGTGTGTTCTAACCATCCTAAAGAAAAGGGTAAACATAAGGGTTCGTTTTCTTTGTTTGAAACAATACTAATGAGAACTGACGGATAATCATGCGAAAGAAAGTGTAGGGGATGCTAATAAAATAATTCTAATGTATGTGTGAAGAATAAAAAGTGGATGATAATATAACTTTCCGAGGGCAAGGACTGTACTTGCAACCCTTGAATAATGCGAACAAATAAGTGGCAGATATGAAGTGTCAGCCACCTGTGACACATATTTACTACGCACTGTGTGCTGGTGTTTCCCTTGCACAGTGAAATCGCAGCTAAGGGGCTTTCGTAACTCTACGGTGTGTAGTGTTATGAAGTATTAGTACAAAATTTAGTGCAATACAAACATTTAGAAATATTTCAGAAATGTAAAAATTATTGTTGCATAATAACGTGCTCGGCTGCTGTACAAAAGCGTGCTCTTGTTTCTCGTCCTATCTAATCGCATCCCTGGAGATTCCAAAGACAAAGTCATTCAAAATAAATTTTTACATAAATAAAATAGAAACACGGTCATTTTGAAAATAAATTATACAGTCATCGAATGCAACACCGATGATACTACGACATGAAGATATCAGCGTTCTCAAATGTTGCCCTAAATTATACTGTCAAAAAAATAAAGCTAAGACAGCTCCACACTAGTGGTGCTAAGATTGAGGCAGCAGGGGCTGGTGACATTCCGCTACTTCTCTCACCTGCCTATTTCTTTCCTGATCTATGTTTGTTTTTGTTTTTATATCTTTCTATTTTTTAGGGGGAAAGATCTTGATGGCGTGGCTTGTGCGTCTTTGTTGTGGGTAACGAACCCTCGTTAATTCTTTATTCTTTATTGGCGCCCTGTAGTACAATAAAAGCGCCATTTTGGCGCGCGCGCACCTTTAAAGGCTTGGCGCCGGAGGATGGACAAGGCTGTCGAGCGGTGTTCCCGCAGGGTGGAGGCAGCTCGCCGTAAATTAAGGGACCCCGACGTATGGGCGCGCGAGGCAGAAGCGTGCCGCGGAGCTGCGCAGCGGCACCGCAAGGACCTTGCAGCACGACAACAGGAGGCCGAAGTAGCGTGCGGACCGAGCTTCGCCTCAATATCCATAATTCACCCCATGGATATGCTGTCATTTTTTTCCTTCTCATTGCTATTGTTGTAATCTGTTAGTATATATTTCACAACGTCATGTCCGTGACAGAAATACGCCAGCGGAGCTGTGGTGGACCCCGGCATAAAACCTTTGATGTTAAAAAACTGTGCAGGAAATATATGTTGTTTCTCGGATAGCAGTGTTGTTCACAGAAAAACAACTAATTTCCGTTGCGCATTTCTTGGCCTTTGAGTGGGTAAACTAGCTGTTTCTAACAAAGAAACGGAGCCCTCGAACAATTTCCGATGTAACCTGGGTTGCTGAACTTTCGCCTGTATAGCGTGCTCTTTTGCAAGTATTGTGCATATGTGGTGAAGCCCGACATTGCTATTGAATTTTATCTTTCTTATTTAGTTTTTTTTTTTGTAATGAAGGCTTTCTTTTTAATTTTTTTCAACTTATCCTGGACACGCTGCTGCTCCTGCTTGCTGCTAATACAAACGACTTCTGATTTATATTTTCGGTTGCTCACTCCAATGTCGTTTCCACTTCCAGTTATGTAATAGGGAAGAAAATCCTCTTGAGAACCTTAGACATAAACTATTGTCAACACAATGAGAGTATCAATATTGCTAGAGAAGTGAATAAAAAAGGCGCAAGAACTTATATCGTCTTAGCCACGTAGGAACGATCAGTGAAAGGTGAAGATGCCAAGGTGTTTCATTGCTTAAGATTTCAACGAAGCACGTGTTATTTACCGCAGTATGTACAAGGTGAAAGCCTTAAATCCCGCACCTAATACGCCAATTTACTGGCTGTGTCGGCGTCCCGGAGTGTTGGCGGCAGAACTTGTCTTAAAGAATATTATATCACCAAAATTGCGGTGCCATCATGGCGCCACAGCAAGTGACATCACATGATGGCATCATTTCATAACGTTGACATTTATTATAAGAAGGTACAATCGCGGAAGCAGTAGAAAAACAATGTCATTGATTTCAGACTTTACTTTAGCAACCAAAGAGCGCAACACGAACTCAAACAAGACGAAGGAATGACAAGCGTAGTTTTTGACGTACGATAAACTACTAAGAAGTCGCACCATCTTCCCGAAGGGAACTCTGATAGGATGCGAAGCAGCAGCAATGTGGAGGGGTGGCGTCACGGGTTGAGCCAGGTCCACGCGGGTGCTGCTGTCAGCGCTAAAAGAATCGTTCCAAGCGAAGACTGGCGTAAGTTTTCCGACCCATACATACATGTTCTAATGTGCGTACGTTAGACATCCGTCAGGCTACACCACCGACAAGTCGGTGGATAGCGAGTGGTGGTAACGGCAGGTGTTGCAGGTGAATGAACGAGGCGGCAGCTGCAGACGCTGCGGCGAGCACGTGGTAGGTGTGAGAGTGAATGACGTCAATGCGCAACTGCGGCGTGACCTGCTTGGCACCGCTCTCCAACATCTGCAACGTGGAGAACGTGTTGCGGCGGGTTTGTATGGACGCGCGTAGGCACGGCGTTACACACGTGAGTCAAAAAGCTGCTTCGCATCTAAAACGCTCCCAAAAATCGTTCTCCATTCAGATTGTTCTAGCTGGGCAAAGTAATATATGTACTTTGTTTCTTCTGCAGCTAGTTAAGACTTGCTTGACATTAGTATATAGAAACAAACTGATGCTCGAACGGAAGCAAAAATTTTATATGGCGTTGCTATTTTCTTTAGTGCCAAAGTTCATTACGACCGTATGTGCCAGAACCAACGCGGATCTGGCGAGACGGTCTCCACCAGAAGCTTTAATTCTTTCAACGTTGGGAAAGACATGCTGCGTAAAGACGTAACAAACTTGTTCGCTTGGTTTGATAGAAAAAAAAAGCAAGGAACAAAGTCCCGGTATGGCTGTTTTTTGATGGCGCTGTTGGTGAGAAGCGTCTTTAAGATTTATCACAAACTGTGTTATCAGCTAGTAGTTGTTCATGTAACATACACCATGTACTTCGTCACCACGTACTTGCGTACACCACGTACTTCGTCACCAGTACGTGGTGTGACACCACGTACTTCGTCAGTACAGCACATCTGTTACAAGGTATGTTAATCTGATGGGATTAGTTTACTTCAGGGTACGCCGTGACAGCTCACAGTCCATATCGCACACCAATGTTAAGAAACAACGGCCTTTGAGGCGTCTATTTCACAATTTAGACCATATACAGCGATATTGCTATTCATTCCCTGATCATGGACAGTGTGATGTAAATTTACAATATTTTCCCCCAGGTTCGCGTGATCAAAACAGTGCGATAAGACACCACTTAACAGAAAGGATTGAGAACTATTCTATTTGCCGGATGCTTAATGCATCTATATTTACGTCCTATTCAGCACTCAACATAATAGATGCCGTAAACATGATTGGGCCTGGACTAGTAACTGCATGAACGCAGGAAAAAAAAGACAACTTTCTTAATTAAATACGATCATTTATATTGGACATCTGTGACAGCGTTGAATAGCAATTAAAGCCAACAACTTCGTAAATTTCTTTGCTTCGGTCCTCCAGTTGAAACTTAAAATTTATTTGAAATCGAAATGCGAGTGATACATTGCATGTGTTGAATACAAATACAGAAGGAGGTCTCAACGTCACAAGATTGTGAGTGAGACCACCTAAAAAATTATTCATTTGTGATGCAACGCCATAGTAAAGAGTGGCGGGACACAAAAATAAGGATATATACATGTGCAGATAAGTACGAAATAGCGAGTTACTCGGAGTTCAGTCAAGTGAGCCCGCATGTATAGCACACGCGTAGAAGTTCTAAGCTTGCTCTCTCCCCCTTCTCTTTGTGTCCTTGTATATCTTCGTGTGCTGATAAAATACTGAATAATGATAATAATAATAATAATAATAATAATAATAATAATAATAATAATAATAATAATAATGTAGACTTTGGAGCACGTGAATCTCAGTGACGCCTCTTCTTCGCTGGGACTATACAACTATAGCTGTCCGTGCGCGACAGTTGTTTTAGAAGCCACCGAAGCATGTAGGATAATACGCTACCGGAGCACCATGCACTCTTTCGAAATGCATTGGAGAACCCGGGTGTGGACGTGGGAGTGAATGATGGACAAAAAGTGTAACTCCGGTTTCAGCCAACTGTCCTCCCTGGAGGACTGCTGCCGGCAGCACCGAATCAGCACACGTGTCCCGAGGGGAACACATCGCTGGCTCGCAAACCAAACTATTATAACTACCCAACTTCCGATGCGGCAAGACTTGGGCGAGTCTCTTGGGAAATTCTCGGCTGTGGACTGCCGCCACTATGTCGTCGCTAGAGAACACGCCTGAAACCCACGGCGAACCGCTTTCTTCGCTTCGGAATAATGTCGCTTTTCTGTTTGACGGTACTCTACGGGTGAACTCCGAGGAACACGAACTTGTGAAAAGTTGCGATAAATGATTGAATAAATTTATCAATTTTTGAAATTAAAGCTTCTTGGTCATTTACTTCTATTCGCATAACTGTTGCTTCTTATGATCCCACCTTCCTCTACCTTTTGTATTTCTTGCAGCAAAAAAACATTGGCGAAGCGAGAGATTTCCCGCACAAACTGTGCTTGATTAATAACGTAAAAGAAATAGCACGAGAACTACAACTGCGATAAAACTACTGTTTACGTTCAATTTGAGGACTTGTAACGGAAACGCTACCAAAGCGAAAGAAAATCCACATGGTCACTATCCTCGAAAGACCAACGCCAAAGCCATTTTCATCCTCTCTTATTTCTAATCTATAAATATACTGATTCCCCCCTCCCCCCCCCCCCTATTTAAAGCTTTCTGCACTCGCTTCAGGGTTGCCCCGCCACGGTGGTCTAGTGGCTAAGGTACTCGGCTGCTGACCCGCAGGTCCCGGGATCAAATCCCGGCGGTGGCGGCTGCATTTCCGATGGAGGCAGAAATGTTGTAGGCCCGTGTACTCAGTTTTTGGGTGCACGGTAAAGAACCCCAGGTGGTCAAAATTTCCGGAGCCCTCCAGTACGGCGTCTCTCATAATCATATGGTAATTTTGGGACGTTAAACCCCATAAATCAATCAATCAATCGCTTCAGGGTTGGAGGCGTTGGGCCCTTTCGGCAGATCACCTGATCTAGAACAGCCTCCGTGATCTTTGGCTAACTTTGAGCAGGCAAGCGTGACTTACGCAGCCGTGACTTGGTTTCCAAATAGGAAATTAAAAGAAAAGTGAACCCCTTAATGGCCTGCATCAAAGTACGACACCCCTGCAGTGGTTCACAAAGAAAAGGCTAAGGAGTGAATGAAACAGACAGGAATAAAAGTAACAGTACAGTAGATAAGTCCGCTGACGGGGCCCCGATCGGCCAGTGGGCGTCGAAGAGAGGACGTCGCGGACGAACAACCATCAGCCATGAAATCCACCGAGCAACCCCCCCCCCCCCCCCCCCGACGTTGAAGGTGAGTTTTTGCGCTTGGGAGACATCTCAAGCGTTCTTCTGACCACTTCCTCGTCCGAGGCTTGGGAAAGTGTAGTCCGTGATACGCGCTTAGAAGTACAGCTTCGGGCCATACAGCGAGCTGAAAAGGTGGCAGCTAGGCACAGCCTGACAGCCATTCCTCTGTGATTTTTCCCCTCAAATAAAGTTGTTTCTTTCTCTCTCTCTCTAGCTCTCCGTAAAACGATATCGCCTCATGTGGGCGCTCTTTTTTCGCAGAATCATGAAGAGTGTGCGAAGTCTCAAAATGTACAGTCATCCCTTGCTTCCTTGGTAAGAATTGTGAAATGCTCAAATAAATAAAATGAGCGCGATAATGCGGAAACTCATCAGCAAAGACGTTTGTACAAAATCCCCAAGTAAAACTTTCTTTTGTCACAAAAAAATGGCAGCATATCCACGGGGTGAATAATGGAGAGTGGGGCGAAGCATCCGTCCGTCAATTCGTTCTTGCTTCCGTCCGTCCATGCGTCCATCTGTGTGACTGCCCGTGCATTCGTCCGCCCGTCCATGCGTGCGTCTGTTCGTGCGTCCGCACATCCATCCGAGCGTCCGTCCCTGCGTTCGTCCATGCATCCGCCCCTGTGTCCGTCTATGCGTCCATCCATACGTGCAGCCATCCATGCGTCCGTCCATGTATCTGTCTGTGTGTCCGTTCGTCCATCCTGTCTGCGCTCCAAGTACCACCATCTCGCATCTTTTCATCATATATTCCGCATATAGAAGCACCGCCACCCAGCGGACATTCCAAGGACTAAACTAGAAGTGGCACACGTACACTTTCTTACGGCTTGCACTTCGTGTCTACTTCCCACCTTTGACCACCTCGAGTTCATGGTATATGCTAGTTCACTGCATTCATGGCACTGCGGACCAACACTCGCTAAACCTTTCTAGAACCAAAGAGGTTATGCCCAGCGAGTATAACGTAGCTACTCTTTCTCGTCACATAGTGCTCAATGTCTATGCCAATGGCTGATAATGGCACACTCACACTACCTTACGGCTTGCGCTTCGTGTCTACTTCCAACCTTTAACCACCTCGAGTTCATGGTATATACTAGTTCACTGTATCCATGTCACCGCGGCCCAACGCTCGCTAAACCTTTCGAAAACAAAGGAGGTTACGCCCAGCGAGTATAACGTGGCAACCCTTTCTTGTCGGATAGTGCTCAATATACATGCCAATGGCAGCTAATGCGGAATGAGAGATAGGAGAATTCGGCTTTTAGTTAACGCTCACGCTGCGAATTTTCGATTGTTCAACAATGCACAGCAGAAATCTCCCACCGGCACCACCTTGCAGGTCAAAGCGTAAGACATATTACGCACTACTACTAGGGACGAACGGGTGCCGTTTTAAAAAGCTTCGCCCCTAAAGAATGCTACAAATGGAGGGAATGAGAACCTCGTAAACAGATTGGTCCCCCTACTGACCAGTATAAAGCAGCACAGCAGATACGAACATATCGTAGCACAAGACAGCCGCCTCTGCAGCCTCTAACTTCACCGACAGGCACATAGACGAAAGGACGCTTGTGTTTCACTTGACCAGAAACCTCAGCCACAAAAGATAAAATTCGTGCGAGGAACAACAAATGGTGGTTACTGTGGACTTGGGTTCTGCTCACTATCGATGAAGCCACGCCACTCGTTCTACCGGGTTCTCGCAAGACGCAATGCACACACCTTTGGCCCAGACCAAGTGTGATCGATTTGGAGAGGAGCTACCATTAACGGACGATGTAGCCACGTGGTGCGACTGCTTCTGGCCAACCAGCTGGCTTATTCATTAGTGATAACGAACATATCAAACAAAACGATGGCTACTGCACCGTGCCTGTGCAGTCGCCTTGATGCCATGCGCCCGGCCAACCAAAGGTTTTGTTGCAAGCTATCTTCCATCGTTTCGTAGCTTCTATTTATAAATATTTATAAACACCAGTGCCGTCTCTCAGCATTGCAGAAGGCTTCGCACAGAAAGCCCCCCCCCCCCCCCTAAAAAAAAACACAACCAGAAAAATAAGCCTTCCTTATTGGTTTGCCTCTGATTACCCTCTTAGCGGAACCGAATGAATTAAAGCATCACGGAATGATTACTTTAGCGCGCATTGAGTGAGTAATCCACCCACCTATCATTTAGACTCCTACTAAGTATCCACCCTCGCGTTCTCGAAAGCCGTTGACGTTGGGATTGCTCAAGAGAAAAGTGTCAACCTATCTTGAAGCTATAGATGCATTTGAAAAGATCAATTGAAACTAACAAAATAATGAAACATTTTGTAATGGTTGCGCTCTTAGTTGCTGATTGGTTCACCTTCGTCGCACTACAGGCAGTTTGTCGAGACACGTAAGTTCTGATTTTTGTTTTTTTTTTGCTTGTGGTCCTGCTTGGCGTGACATACCGTGCGAGTGTGAAAACAACACTACAAGCACTCCACGAACGTAGTCATCACCGCAACACAGAATATCTACCCGAGACACTTCACAAATCTGCTCCTGCTTTGAAGCAAATGGCAAAAAGTTGTATTGCAAATACGCAGTTTTAGCGTTAAGTGAAAAGGGTTATATTTATATCTTACATAAAATGTTATCTGGGATTTTACGTCCGAGAACGAAGATTTGTTTATTAGAGACGTCCTACTGGAGAGCTGAGGAAATTTCGACCCCCTGGGGTTCTTCAAGGAAGGAGAATAGAAAGAAAAGAACGGCAAAGAGGTTAACCAGCCTGTATATAGCCGGTTTGCTTCCCTGCGCATGGGAGGGGGGTGGGGGAGAAGAAAGATAGGGAGCAGATATGGAAGAGAGATCAACACAGCACATTTGGTAGCACACGCGCGCACACTCAGTCATTGTCCAGCCATGTCTTTCGCGGTGTGTGACATTGCTGTTACAGCCGCTTGTTGAAGTCGGTGTCGCGTAGGAATTTCAACAGAAATTTTGTCGCCTTCTGTTGCAATGTCTTCTCTTGGGCACTGGACATAATAGTGTCCAGAGACATTTCTTCAGGGTGCACTGACATCGTAAAGTAGACGGGCTTCTGCCATTTAGTCTCCATCAAAATGAGAAAGCCACGGCCGAGATCGAACCCGCCACCATCGGGTCAGCAGCTGAGCACCCTGGCCATTGTTCCATCAAGGCGCACCCATCTCTTGTAATCACGTCAGCTCAGGTCGGTCGAAGGCAGGTCAGATTAGGAAGGGACGTAATGCTTCGTGTGAGCACTGAAGCGTCGTGACGGACATACGAAACGCGGAATGTAGCGTCAACTGCAAACAAGGGGAAAAAAGGACAAAACATGCGTTTTCCATAAAAATGGAACTGGTCCTCATTTAAAAAGTCTACACCACTATGCACGACACGCTTGCGCACACACGTCTCCGATATTTCCGCACGCAGCCCTCCGATTTTTTGGGGCTCGCGCTTATGAAACATCTTGCTCGTACCATTCGCGTGCTCTTCAACAGCGCCTCATCATCGACCGCTGCGTTGCTACATATCACGAGGTATGTTGCCTAGTGGGAACACAGCATCCTTGTACGTGAGAACTGTTTTGTGCTTTCTGGGTCGGCTTTTAGTTGTCGTGAATGCATCCTCGAGCTGTAAACAAGTAATGACACTGGAAACCGTATTGATGAAGGCCCCGAGACCTTTGCAAGCAAGATTTTCTAACAACATGCTTCTCAAATTTTATTTCTAGGGCCAGCACTTGCGAATCCTTGAAATGAAAGGACTTCATTTCACCCCACCCCCACCCCCACCCCCCCCCAAAAAAAAGAGGCAAACGTATCGTTGAATATAATGAAACAATGGCAAATTTTGATACAAATAAGTCGGTTATTGATAGAAGTCGGTTAACTCGGAAAGTTTTGTCTTCGTTAGTGTGATGTGCTATTTACGGCAGATCGCCTTCTCTAATCAGAGGCACAGCACCAGAAAGTGGATCTAATTTATTCTGAATAAAAAAAATCGACGGAACAGCTTTTCACGTCGAAGTTTTTAAAGCCGGGCGTATGGCGTAATCTACGGTCTGCCGAAACTGGTTGGTGGGAGGCGTCACAGGAATTCTAAAAAATCCACTACAGAATGCAACCGCTTATGTGAAACATGTGAATGTGCTACTGGCTGAAGGGAAGTTACGTCGAGAAGAAGGAAAAGGAGCAGGTAAGGAGGGTTAAGCACAGCAGTAGCAATGAGTAGCAAAAGGTTAGAAAAGGAAATGACGATGAAGCGGAGGGGCGAGGGTAAAATATACATCTCCTTGCATAGTATAGCAGAGTAAGTGGTTGGGAGGGGGGGGGGATGATGGTAAGGGTGAATTATGTGAGGTTTAGGAAGTAGAGAAAAGAATGGAAACACCAAGCTCTCCTTAGAAGACGCAGAAAGAATAAAGAGAGGGATAGAACATTGCGCGACTTAAACGCACTTGTAATGATGGAAAAAAAACGAACACAACTGATAGAGTGAAAACGCGGAACAAAGGACAGATGTAAATGTAAAAGGGCAAGGCATTGCGCTGAAACAACTCTATAACTCCGAATAAAGATATTTATGCAAGAATCCATTCCTCCCTTGCTATATTCTCGACAGTAAATTAGAGTTTGTTTCCACATTATCCTAACGATAACGATATAAGGCCAAGCTCCAAATCATAAGAAACGTCACGAGCAACTGTTTATGACACGATGTTCTTCAGTTTGAACATCGTGACCTGCCGAGACGCCTATAGCATTGTTTTAAAGTAAACTAGAAAAAAAACAGTGTTCGAGAAGGGAAAGAAAAAAAGAAAGAAAGAAAGAAAAAAAGAAAGAAAGAAAGAAAGAAAGAAAGAAAGAAAGAAAGAAAGAAAGAAAGAAAGAAAGAAAGAAAGAAAGAAAGAAAGAAAGAAAGAAAGAAAGAAAGAAAGAAAGAAAGAAAGAAAGAAGGAAGGAAGGAAGGAAGGACGGCAAAGGATAGAACTACTCAGTTAGGTGCGCCTACTTGTATAGCATCCCCGCATGCTATTTTTAAATGTTTGAGTACGCTAGTTGAGTTTACTATCCGTTGAGGATGTATCCTCGGAATGGAAGTTCATCGAGCAGTGTGTAGGCCCAAAAGTATTCTCAACACCACTGAATTCTTCAAGGCTCGTTAGCTACTGCCGATTATATACGGTTAGTCATGTATTGTACACATCGCGACTGGCTGAGTACGCATGTGAAGTTCTTAAAATCGACATCCATTCCTCATCACTTTAGTAAATCAAATTAACGTTCACTCGCTCTCTTTCTTTATTTTTTTTTCTCGTGACACTAACTGTACTGACTTAATGCAAGCAGAATTAAAAAAAGGTCTCCACAGCACACCATCGAGTGAACCGCGGTCTTCAAAACTGCAAACAATATGGACAGTTATTCTTACTGATCGTGTTCATAATGTACATTTGTGCAGAGTCTGCAAGCAGAAATGCATTCGAAATGAATTGCCAGCATGGCAGCGAAATGAGCGCTCGTTTTTCTGAGCTGGTGTAGCGCCTACAGCCCAAAAATGGGTACCATAGTTAACAAGATTTAGTTGTAGTTGAAGTGTATAATAATAATAATAATAATGATAATAATAATAATAAATTATTATTATTATTATTATTATTATTATTATTATTATTATTATTATTATTATTATTATTATTATTATTATTATTATTATTATTATTATTATTATTATTATTATTATTATTATTATTATTATTATTATTATTATTATTATTATTACAAATGATAGTTCATTCGTTAGCATATAGTACAGTGAGATATGGGATAACAGTTTCTGCATTTTGCTCAGAACGCTGGAAAACACGCATTGGTAGTTTACTTCGAAATATTTTAAAAAGTGTAGCTTACGGTAGTAAGATAGATGCCAATACTATTTTTCGGGATATGGGCTAATGTGTATTCGAGGATTTGTTTATTAAGACAGTTGTTCTAAGATACAAAGTGCCATATATAACGCGTCGTACCCCGGTTCTCTACCAGATATGGAGAAGCATGTAGAAGTGTATATATTACAAAAATTTTCAATGCACTACCTGACGAATTTTTTCAGTGAGTTCAAAAAGGCAATTGAAGAAATTACTCGCTGAGCTGTGAAATCACATGGTCTATTTGTATGCCACGTATGCTCTGTGTCCCTCCATTGTTCCTCTTTTTTATTCACTGCCTGTAAAAAAGTACTGGTGTTAATCGTTTGTCTGTTCGTTGGTAAGGAAACAATAGTTTTGTTACCTTGTATCCACATCGCTGTAACCGGCTCTGCCGGGCCTAGTCACACAAGTCTTGGGGACTTAGACAGGCCCGTTTCTTTTTATTTCTTACGGATGTGTACAATATTTTATTATTATTATTATTATTATTATTATTATTATTATTAGCTCATTGAGAGTCTCTCTCAATCGGTTTCATTATAACCCTTCACGAAAGATCTGATTACATTGTACAACAGGTATTGGCATGAACACACTAAAATCATTCTGTGTGAATAAACGTGTAGAAAACACCGTTAAAATGTTCAACAGAGCTATACATACACATGAGAAGAAAAACAAAGGCAAATCAAGTTCATAAACGCTTGCTCATTCTCTACCACAGCGCCATGCTTTTCTTCAATACTACTACGATGTGGATGGTATAGCCGGTTCTCATATAGCTTACCCACCCGTTGTTTTGTTGTTTGTCAGTTTTTCTTTTAATGTTGACATATCAGGAAAGCTCGCTCACAGCGCAGTGATATTTCAAACGCCTTATTTGTTCAACTATACACAGGATGATTCTCCGGGGGTTGTGTGGGTCATTTAGTTGCGCCAAACGGCAGCTGTGTAAAACACAGAAATTTTCACGAAACATTGCCACTGAAAGAAACCTGAATTAAATACACTTCTGGGTAAGAGTGGGTGGTTCTGCTTGGAAGGGTTCGGGTTCTATCAAGCAATTCATTTTGGTACGCAGACCAGGGAGGTAACTGTGTGAAGGTAATGCAATATATATCTTTGTAAGGGATTCGAGAACAAAGCATTGGGGTCCACGATAAAGCCCCTCAAGGGACCCGATGGTTCTAAGATAAGCTTATTTCCGCATTGAGAACGCTTCCACACAGAGAAAGACAGCCATACTTTAAGCTAAACCTTACGGGCAAAAAGTGATCTGAAGGTCTATGAGACTAAACAAAAATGCTGAAGAAACGAGCCACTCATCTAGAAAAAATACAATGCCACGTTGGCACTGGGAGCAGCTGGTGAAAAAGAAAGAGCCAATTCTGGCACATTTGGACCGATTGTTTGTGGCTGCGTATGAGGCGTGTGCAGAAAATAGCATCTTTAATTTACGGGGCTTAGGTGCGCGCGATTTTGGCTGAGGTTTGAAGTTTCCACAAAATTTCTGTACTATGGTGAAATTCTCAGCTTTTCATCTTTTCACGTAAAAACTAAGTGGTTCATGAGAAAAGGCAGAAGTGCCTTGGACTATGTGCAGTAAGGCGTCGAGAAGAAATTTGCGATAGAAAATTGAAAATACAGCAAATTTTCGTCCGCGAAATGTGTATGCCACAGGGACAGTGTATAAGAACACAGTAGCAAAAAAGGTTATAGATACATAACTACAGTTTCTTACGATAGTTTTGTAGGTAAATAAAATTGTTATGTTCATGCCGACGGCCCTGAATGTGTCAGCTTGTGCAGCTGTTTATTTTTTTATACAGGAGTGTATGCCATACCAGCCTTTTACAAAGAATCTACCAACGTGACGTAAATCCCGCCAGTAAATGGGCACAACACCCTCATAGCAGCTCCCTGAGATGCCTCTTAAATAACTTCTAATTTTCTTTTCACCTCCCGTCAAACACCGAATGCCATTGAATTGGGCGTATAGCAGTTTGGTACTCGGTTAGCGAAGAAATTAGACAGGTCCGAACAGTATACAAAATAAACAAAATGAAACTGGGTACAGGTGTTATACTTAACTACAAAAAGTATCGTGAGAAGGGAAACACTACACAATGAAAGAAGTAACAAGAGCGTAGACGGAGTGGACACTCGCCTGTAATTGTCGCTTTTACGTTATTTTTACTGAATGAAGAAAGAAAAGGGTAGTGATAAAACAATTTCCACCAGTGGTTCCGGAACTACTTATTTCCGGTATTGCACTGCAGGGTCCTTCGTTATTCAGTGGTGACTAGTTCATCTTCAAGCACAATTCAGGGTTGTAGCAGTGATATCTAATGGCTCATGACAACTGTTAGGTATGTTACGTGCCAAAACCACGATATGCTTTAGCGAGACGCCTTAGTGAAAGGCTCCACAAGGGTTCCACCTGGCACTCTCTAACATGCGCCTTAATGTAAGCACACGAAACGGTGTTAGAAGCGAAATAATAACATAAATAGTGAGAAGTACTTTGATATCTATCTTTTTTTTTTTGAAACGACAATTTTTCTCTTTCGGATTTTTTTTACTCTTTTAATTATTTTATAGGCAGGCGGTTACCTCAAACAAGCTTGAGAAACACTTTGCAATGTGCCCAACCAGAAATGTACGTGGGCACCCGGAATGGCTTCCGCAATTTCTTATTATACGCACTTTCACGTTCATCCCAGGTTCACTTTAATGTCTTTACGAATAAAATGCACTTTTCATCTCCTGTACATGAACTACGAAGACATCGGTCACGAAAACGTGTTGGAGAGATTATTTATTGTTTTGTTTTTGCGTGACATCCCACTGGGAGTCAGCGACGATTAGAAAACCAAGAAACTATCCACATTCGCGAGTCACAATATTATGAAATCAGACACCACTAAGGCAATAGACAAGCCATATTCGTTGCCTTCCACGTGTTTTTCGCTCGGAGGGTGTAGGACCGCACACTGTGTGAGAATAAAAGGAATGAAGCTTGGGCAAGCTTGTTGATGGTTAAAATAGAAAAAGAAAACAGCTTGAAAGATTCAGCTTGTGTCTTGCCTGAATTTCACGCTGTTTTTCCCTTCTTATAAGTTTGAGAATTGCGTACGTAATCTTGAGCTCTAAATATACTACGCAGTAGGAAACACGGATACGAAAAAGAGAAGGACAAGCGCAGGTCCAACAGTGGTGTTACGACAAAGACTACGGAAACGACACCAAGGGAAAAGAAAAGAAAAAAGAAAAGAAAAGTGAGAGAGTTCGTGTTTTATAAATGCAATCTCCCTTTAGCTGTGCTATTTCCCTATTATTGGCGTGTAGTTATAGTCGATGTTTAGCCTCAGTATATGTATTTGTAATTCCTTATCTCTGCAAGACTGTGACCTTTATCGTCGTGCGACGCTTGCCGTTCATCTCCGTTTTTTATAGATATGATCGATCACTTTTCCTATATGAGCAGCTGGCGCAGCATCGGCGATGTTTTGTACGGCCACATGGAAGTTTCTTGGTATCAGGAACTGTGAAGCCCTGATTTGCTGAGTATTCGACAGCCTTCTTCCGAGCTTCATATATTATTCATGAATGTGGCATAAAACAACCCAGCCCTCTAACCAAGTCAAATATACAATGAATCGAGGAACAGAATAGTCTACTGAGCGATGTAATGAGTTGGACAAACATTCATAACCCCAAAGCTTTGAGGTAAGCTGTAAGCACTTCTAGGCAAAGCCAAGTTTTTGAAGGTTATGATGACAACTATCATCAAATAAGTTTTCTGAGTGCTACTTAAAAAACAACAACAAAGGAGTGTCATGCGAGCAGACAAGAACGGCTCCCTATGCGATTACGACAGTAAAGAAGAGACAGCGTGACATATAAGTGGGTACACCTGTGACACTAATTTCTCTTGTTTGCACTCTAACGAGACGGTACTTACTACTGGGTATACGTAATTAGCTGCTATAAAAACGATTCTACGTTGCAACCTTGTGAAAGATGTAGGACCGAACAGAGAACGATGTAGAATATAAAAAGCCTCGAACAGTAAGTAGCAGGTGGGAAATGTTTTAGTGGTTGATATTTGCAACATGCACCGATTTCGTCTAACGACCCTTTATGTCCGGAGGCCATATAGTGCCGTTAGACAAAAAGCCAAGTAGGTAGGCTTTGTCCGTTTCGTTTTTTCGTGCAAGAGGGGTTCGAAGTACTCTCACCCTATTCTCACATTTCTGTACACACCAGACGACTGCCAACAAATACGCATAACAGGTCGCACTACAGCCATTGTCTTCACTTTTTATGAACACACATTCCACACGAGTTTGTGGTACCCTATCTCCCTCGACCTCACTTGTGTTAAACAAAGGCAGCATCATACAGCAAAAACTACAAACGCCACGGCCGCTCGACGAGCAAACACAATACTTGTTTCGGCCCTTCAATAAGATCGAACCGTCACCGTGACGCGCTATCATCATCATCATAATCATCATCAACGACAACAACGACGTCGACGAAAACGAGGACTACATACGCATACTCACACGACATGCTTCTTTCTCATCCGGCTTCCACTTCTGGTGCTTCTTTCAACTACAGCAGTTGACCAAATGGGATCAGCGAAGCTAGTAAATAACGAAAGAAATAAAGAAGAAAACAAAACAAAGCCTATGCGATGAAGGTCACGTCCTCGTCTATGGCTCGTTCTCTCTGGCAAAAACCAAAGCAATAGAGCAACGTTTGCCGTCGGTTGATCGGCCCAAGTACAACCAAGCAGGAAAAACATGGTTTCTCTGCTCACTGTCACTTAATGAGCGGCAAGCATGCAGCACAGCCACCTACGACGTAGCGTGGTGAAGCATTTTGCAAGACAGATCAAGAAAGTATAAGGAACAGTCACACTTTATAGTGACCTCTGTATTC
The DNA here is from genome assembly GCF_043290135.1 of Rhipicephalus microplus. Lineage (NCBI taxonomy): Eukaryota > Metazoa > Arthropoda > Arachnida > Ixodida > Ixodidae > Rhipicephalus > Rhipicephalus microplus. Next base: position 34,622,267 of record NC_134702.1, on the reverse strand, counting down.
TGTCACGTGCGAAGAGGACGGAAACCTCATTTGCTTAGCATTGATCTGTACCCTATGCCCTTTTGCACACAGTGCTTTAATGAGAAGCTGGCCATGTTGAGCTATTGCCAAACAGCCGGCACAATACTTCGTGTTCACTTACGAAGCAGCACACGAAGACAAGGAGAAAAGGAACCAAAAGGACGCCGGTGTACTCGCAACATGTTTACTTTGCAGAAAGAACATGATCAATGAAAAGCATGATAGTGTACCATGTGTAAAGAGGACGATCAGTTACATCATATTTTCCAAAAAGCCCCGCCGCGGTGGTTTATTGGCTAAGGTACTCAGCTGCTGACCCGCCGGTCGCGGGATCGAGTACCGGCTGTGGCGGCGGCTGCATTTCCGATGCAGACGAAAATATGCAGGCCCGTGTGCTCAAATTTGGGTGCACGTTAAAGAACCCCAGGTCGTCGAAATTTCCTTATTCCTCCACTACAGCGTCTCTCAGAATCATATGGTGTTTTTTGTGGTGTTAAACCCCATTTATCATATTTTCCAAAAAGGACACTTCAAAATCGTTTAAACTAATTGATGCTTGGATAATTTAGTTATCTTTTTTTTGTATTAGCGACGAAGAATTCTTCGATAACTTCCTTGATCGCATCATTCCTGTGACTAGAAAATATTTCAGTCTCAGGGAACAGCGGGGAGCAGCCACAATCTAAGCAATCCCGTCTAATGCCATAGTAAGCAATACTTGCTTATGCTCTATTCTGCTCAGTGAGTCTTCTATTTACGCCCTGGCTGGTTTGGCCGATGTACATCTCACCACATGCCATGGGCGCACAATATACCACCGCAGTTTTAGACTCAACGAATGTATAAGCACGCTAAGTGGAGCACCGACATCTATCCTGTTTTGTCGATCACTTTCGATCCAGCCTGGCACAAACTTTTCCAAGTTTGTCGGACAAGTACATCATTTATTAAAAGCAATATTGTGGTTTCGTTTTGAAGGATTTCACTTGTATAGTAAGTGGCCGTCCTATAGACGTCACGATGCCAAGCAAACGAAGGAACACCACAAGGCAGTGGCGTATTTGTAGATCGATAGGAGAGTACAAGCTCGCAATGAAGTATAGCTCGCAATGAATACAAGCTCGCAATGAAGCTCGCAATGAATAAGCTCGCAATGAATACAAGCTCGCAATGAATAAATCGAAGCGATGTTTCCGGAATAAATTACGCCTTACGTTGGTGACGAACACAAGGTTGTTTATTCAGCACAATAATACAGAGGAATAAGCACAAATATTTTTCGTTGCTTATGCGCAGCGGGCATCCTCGTTGGAGTGCCATGTGGAAAACCTGCCTACGACTGCGTCCTGCCTTTTACCATTATATGCTCACCGCCGGCAGCGTTCACTCGCCATCAGCTGTCGAGTCATCGAATGCGGAGTCTCTGCGCTAGAACAATGTCTGAGTACATTTTCTCGAGAAACAATATTTTAGTTCGATGGAGAGAGACAGTGAGGTTTATCATGAGCGAAACACTGAGAGGTTGGTTTGAATCAATTTTCTGACCTGCTACTCAGCGTCAGGTAAAAAAAAGGAGTGGTAAAAAAAGCAGTGCGAAGGATTTGATGATTATGGGAATGAAGCCTATGGCTCGAAACATTGAAAGCAACATTTTGGTCAAGTTGAGCCTAGAAGTGATAACTCCTGAGGTCAACATTATGTATTATTGCTTCTCTAAAAGCTTCTGCATCAATAAAAAAATAAAATTTTCGAACCTGTTTACAAAGGCTGAAGGGTGGGGTCATATCACAGCCCATGATCGCGATTCTCGATAGAGTGTGGTGATGTCACAATTAAGTGGCGCGTTATCTCAATATCGGTTCTAACCAACCCTTTTGAAGCCAGTTCTTGTTTAATAATACATATATGAACAATTAACCATTGATCTCAAACAGGTTTGGTTCATCCTGATTTGTTCGGTCTTGTATATATCATAAGTTCCATTCGATGGTCTAACATTGCACCCAGGCCTCATTTTTACGAAAAAAGAATGTTGACCGTTACACTTGTGTACAGTAACAGTAAGCCCGAATATATCCAAACTCGCCTTCATGAAAGCAAGCAAGACGTAGCAGCTCCGAATTAGCCGAGCAAACCGAAAAACAACATAAAACTGGAAAATAAAGGCGAAGCTCCGAAGGAACAATTGTCGTACCCTTGCACGAAACACCATCCTCTGCTCAAGTAAATGAGCTCCCCGGTGAAAAAGGCCTTCGGGTAACAAAGCATGAGCCAATTCGCGTAGTTTCTCGTATTTTTTTCGAGTAGCAGCCATCCACGGTGCGTTTTAATCTCAATGTAATTGGCAGTGTGCCGAAAGTGTGTTTGCTTACCCCGGTAACGGCGTAGCAAGTCGTGCTGAGTAAACAAGGGCGCGAACACTGGCAGAGCAAAAACAAGGTCAAGTAAAAGCCACACTTACCGCCTGCAGTCGACGAATGGCCACTTTCCCATCAACGTCATGTGCGCTGTTAAACTCCCCAAGAGTGTAAACCGCTTTCCCGCTCTTGTGACACCATTTCCGTTAATTTTCCTTTGTTTATTTTTGTTTGCACCTTTCTTTGTTCTCTCTATTATTCTCTCTTTATCTATTGCAGCAACCCAAATACTGGGCGTGTTTAGGTTATTTAGCGTCGTGTACTATTTAGTTCTTTCTGCAATAAATGACTGAAACTTGGTGAGCCTGTCGTAAAAATGCCAGCAGGAAAAAGTGATTGGTACATTTTTTTTAGAAGAAACACAGCTCAGTCTTACACACAGAATTGCACGGCTGGAAGTAGTCACAGCCACTATAATTCTACGTTCACCTCACGTAAGCGTCAAACACAGTTACTTGGGTATTTCACGCCAATACCAGGATATGATCACAGTTACGAGGCAGCTCTTACTGGAGGGCTCAGGGAATTTCGGACATCTGCTGTTATTTAACGTGTGCTCACATTACACAGTATGTGGTCCTCTATCCTCACACCTCCTTCAAAATACTACTACAACGATCGGGATCGAACTCACGACCTTCGCTTCCCCGGCCGAACACCGCAGCTACTGTTCTTCCGGCACAGAAGTCATGTCATTATCATTCACACGACAATTCTGATGATCAGTGATGCCACTACGAATCTGCAGTGATAAGAGAAGAAAGAGTGGCTGCGCGAACAACAGGCAATTTCATCACACACGAATCTGTGAACTTTTTCAAACACTCGTGTCGAAATTTCTGACGATGTGTATTCTAAAAAGGCTGCCTTAGACAAAGTACTCAAAAATGCGCTGCGCTTTCAGCAATTCCACTTTCTCAGGAGCGTAACTATGAAGCGACCATCGAGAGAAATTCCCGACTGCCGCTTCCGTCATGAGAGCTTATCTGTCAGAACTCGTACATGTAAAGCAGAGCTATCATTCCGTGCCTCCACTTCACATTTGATTGATTTGTGGGGTTTAACGTCCCAAAACCACGCTATGATTATGAGAGACGCCGTAGTGGAGGGCTCCGGAAATTTCGACCACCTGGGGTTCTTTAACGTGCACCCAAATCTGAGCACACGGCCCTACAACATTTCCGCCTCAATCGGAAATGCAGCCGCCGCAGCCGGGATTCGAACCCGCGACCTGCGGGTCAGCAGCCGAGTACCTTAGCCACTAGACCACCGCGGTGGGGCTCCACTTCACATTTAACAAAGATATTGTCACGGGGTCGTGACGTGAACGAAGGGAGCAGACTGCCCGTCAAAGAAGAAACTATTTGTTTGAGCCGAACTTGTAGCCACGCAAAAGAGGAGTAAGACACTGGCACTGATAACGGCGAACAGAGCGTCAAACGTCGATCAACTGACAAGCGGCGAAGCGTGGCGGCATTTATACACTCACCGTCGAACATTCTAGCGTTATTGCTAGCGGGCAACGTAGGTTCCAGAATAATCGGAAAGGTTCACGAAGGGCCCGTAATCTTAACAAAATGACCTACTACAGCCTCGAAGCTTCTCTGACACTGTAGGCACGGTTTGCGCTGAACGTAGTGTAATGGGGCGATAACGAAGCTTGAGGAAATAACGAACCTTTAGGAAAGGAACGTGGCACGGTCAACAAGCAGGCTTTATATAGTATGCGAAAATGCTTTCAGCTTTGATTGATTTATATGTGGGGTTTAACGTCCCAAAACCACCATATGATTATGAGAGACGCCGTAGTAGAGGGCTCCAAATATTTCGACCACCTGGGGTTGTTTAACGTGCACCCAAATCGGAGCACACGGGCCTACAACATTTCCGCCTCCATCGGAAATGCAGCCGCCGCAGCCGGGATTCGAACCCGCGACCTGCGGGTCAACAGCCGAGTACCTTAGCCACTAGACCACCACGGCGGGGCTGCTTGCAGCTTTAATGAATAGACTGCAATGCAGAGAGAAGGCTCCGCCAAATTATATCATTTTCAAGTCGCCATGGTTCATGGGGATAGTCTTTCTTTTTTTCGACCGATGGTGACCATTCTGGCAAGCTCATTCAAACACGCTATGAAAGAAATATACTTCCCTTTTGAAGAAACGTAACAGCTGATGTTGTTCGAGGTGCAACCTTAGTAACAGCTGACTTTCAAATGCTGTCTCGTACGAATGCGCGCGGATATCAAACGTTGTTCAGAGAGCAATATTGCATTTCGTAACCTTGCATTCTGCCGGCTACGTGACAGCTCAGACATCCGAATGCACAATTCATGGCATTGTAAGCATGCTTTGGAAAGTACGCATGCACCGAAGAATTCGTAATATAAACGTCCAACCATCCAACCGTAGAGATGTTGCACATGCGCACAAGTGTGCATAACGCACGTGCGTATGACTTCACAGGGCACGGGGGAGGGGAGTAGGAATGCAGGGATCACACGTTTCCTGCAGTCGTTCTCGTTTGGTGTATCACGTTATACAAAACATCAGCGAAAAAGAAACCAACCTGGAAGTGTAACATTGCTACATTGTGTTTTTGCTGAATCAGAAATGCGAAAAGAAAATTTGTTTTCAGAAAGATGTCTTCAAGTTATTTGTAGATTTGAAACGTTCTATTGTTCAATACTATTCGAGTGATAGTGGGAAAATGTGAGGTAGAAGAAAAAAAAGTCTAGGAATTGGTATAACATGAAAGTGAAGAGTGTCCTTCCAAGAGAAGTTGAGCGTTTATTGTGCAGAGTTTCACCACAAGAGCAAAGTAATGAGTGCTACATTGATTGATATGTGGAATTTAACGTTCCAAAACCACCATATGATTAAATGAGGGCAACAACAACATTTTGCAATGTCACGAAGGGCAAGCAGCTCGAAACTTGCAGCGCGCACCTCATGCAAAAGCACATGCGTAATGAGCATGAACAGGACGAGCGTGGAAAAACAACTATCAGCGCTCGGCACTTAATTGATTGATTGATATGTGGGGTTTAACGTCCCAAAACCACCATATGATTATGAGAGACGCCATAGTAGAGGGCTCCGGAAATTTCGACCACTTGGGGTTCTTTAACGTGCACCCAAATCTGAGCACACGGGCCTACAACATTTCCACCTCCATCGGAAATGCAGCCGCCACAGCCGGGATTTGAACCCGTGACCTGTGGGTCAGCAGCCGAGTACCTTATCCACTAGACCACCGTGGCGGGGCGCGCTCGGCACTTGAAGTGCACTGTTCAAACAGAAAGAAATGCGCATGAAACGAACGCACACGTATACGAGGATGACTGTGAACTGTCACAACGTTCACTTCTTGATGCGTGAGCAGCGCGCTCGTTTTGTAAATGCGGCAGAGAACGAAGTGACTTACGTGACCTTTCTAATCACCTAACTTCAAGGGAAACTCACAGCAGAAGCGCAAGAGCAAGAGGTACAAAGCGTCCAAACCACCAAGTGAAAAAGCTCGGATGGGCAACGTCCTGTGGCCGTCGACCCATCACAGCGCGTGGGCCGACGCCTTTCAGAGATCCTCCAACGCGCGCCTTTCGCACCAACTCGCTACTGACGACGCAAACGCGCTGGAGCTGCTGAACACAGAGAACTTCGAAGTTTATTTAGTGAGTTTTTTTTCTAGTTACTCAGTTTTAAGTGCGAAGCATTTCTTAGCAAACTTCAGTGACTTTGAGCGTATCTATCTATCTATCTATCTATCTATCTATCTATCTATCTATCTATCTATCTATCTATCTATCTATCTATCTATCTATCTAGCTCCTACGACTTTTAGCTCTCCTCGCCATTTCGAAAATGGTATCGATACCAGACTTGGTATAACATAACATGACTGTATGAAGAACGTATTTGACTAGCCATGACATCAAAATAATGACATGGATGTGATGAATGTGATGATTTACTTTTCATGGTCCTGCAGCTTTCGCGGTGGTTTTCCCCACATGGCATGTTGCAAAACTGGTATGGTATGACATGATTGCATGGCGAACACAAGCGAAAGACAAACATGAAAATCATGACATGCGTGTCAAGTAACATTATGACTACGTGCCAAGCTCATGATGCGCTCGCAGCTGTTTTGCTAGCATCACATATGCCAAATTTGGTATTGCGTTTAGGATGACTGCCAGTTGGGCGTGTTGGTATTGCGGTACGTGAATGGATGACGAAGGTATGTGACTGGTGCAAACATAATCATGAGATGCGTGTCATGTAATAACATGACTACATGCCACGCTAATGATGCGCTGGCGGCCGTTTCCCTAGCTTCACTTATACTAAATTTAGTATTACGGGACGTGAATGTATGACGAAGGTATGAGACCGGTGCAAACATCATAAACATGAGATGCGTGTCATGTGGCAACACGACTACATGTTACACTCATCATGTGCTAGCTTCCCATGTACCAAACTCGGTATTACGCGACGCGAATGGACGACATAGGTAAAGCACACATACAAACGTGATAATCAAGACATGCATGTCATGTAACAACATGACTACATGCCACACTCATGATGCGCTCACGGCCGTTTCGCTAGTTTCCCAAATGCCAAATTTGGTATTACGTGACGTCAACGAATGACGAAAGTGTGTGACTGGTGCATACATGATAACCATGAGATGTGTCTCATGTGAGAACGTGACTACATGCTACAGTCAAGGCGCCAACACCTTTCGACGTGACGCGGTGCGCGTGCTCGCCGGCGTACGTTTTGATGCGTCACGCCGGTGCTGTGACGCCAAGCGCCGGTCCTGCAGGCGCGCGCAGCGCTGCGTTGCTTTGACGAATACGCGTTTCAGCGCGTCCGGCATCCCTCTGTCACGAAAAAAGGGAGACGCAGTGTTGTCTGGGTAACGCATCGGTGCGAAATGCAGCATGTCGCATTTCGCACCAGTTGCCGTCCGGCCGTGACGACGGAGGCTAGACGTGCCTGGCGTCAGACTGTTGAGTGCTCGCGTTTTGCAAACGTAGCGTCGCTGTGCCCACCGTGCACGCGCGCTAACGTTTCATTGGAGTATATTTGGCCCTTCATGATGCACTCGTGGCCGTTTTGCCAGCTCCACATATACCAAATTTGGTGCTACGTGACGTCAATGGATGACGAAGGTATATGACTGGGGGCAAACATGATAATCATGAGACGCGTGCCATACAAGAACATGACAACATACCACGCTCATAGCGTGCTCGCGGCCGTTTCGCTAGCTCTATATATACTAAATTTGATATCAAGTGAGGTGAATGGATGACGAACGTAAACGACACATCTAAACATGGTAATCATGACACGGAAGTTACGTACGGCATTATTTACCTCCACCTCGTAACGTTCTTCAGTTATTTCTTGCGATTTTTTATGCCATTTTTCAGTTATTTCTTGCGATATCAGTTACGGACACTGGCGGCGGCGATAGCGTGCAACTACAGAGCCGCACATGACCTACGTTCTTATCTCATCACTACTTATGCTGTAAAAAACAAAACAGCACGATCATGCTAAGCATTCGGGATTGAAGGCAGCTTTGTAATACCGCTAAACGTATCTTTGCTTTAAATATGGTTTTTTGCGTGTTTCTACATGTCTTATTAGTTAGACGGATGTCAGCCACCCCGCTTGCTATGTGCTAGCTTATGCGCGTGTTTAACAGACGCACATTTTCACTTGTTTGCGAAAAGACTGGTCGCATCGTCATAGCATTCTTATAGTGGCTTCATTACCCCGTTTTTCTCCTGCATCACAGCCAGCAAGTATCATAGCTGATGGTCTCTTAAGAGCTTTTAAAGCTTTGCCCCTTTTACTTGTGAAACTTCGACGAAAAGAAGTGTAGCCTGTGCAACTGAGTCTTATTTTATTCACTTGTAAAGGCAAACACAAACATACGAAATACACCGGTAACACGTGAGTGGCGTTTGAAAACAAAAAACTGCAAAAACCCGCCACTCAAAAGCATTGTTCGCAAACATGCTGCTCCACCGGCAGAAAAAAACAAGAAAGTAATGGAGATTTCGCTAAACGCCACCAGACGCCTCACTCATTTCGACGAGACGACCTCGACTAAAACATAGTCCTTTAATTTACGCAGTAAACCTGCATAACTTTTTTCGAACCACTTATAGAGTAGTCGCATTGCCTAGCATTCACCGTACATAGCAAAACAGGGTACCAGGAGGCTTGGCGGGCTCCCAACAAAATGCTAATCAGGAACCATGCTCACCCAAGGCGCATGTCATGACAGCCGGTGCCCCTGGCAATATTCATTTTCGCAGAGCGGCCTTCGGCTGCCATAACTTTATACGGTTGTTAACAATCTGTCTCCCTCTATCGGCATTTACTAGCGTGGTGTTTTTTACAGCATTTTTTTCGCTCACTCCAAGCAACGTTCGTTGCTTAATATAACCATGCCTCCCCCCCCCCCCCCGACTCTTTCAGAAAAAAAAAATGGCAGCATATCCACGGAGTAAATGATGGAGAGTGGGGCGAAGCATTCGTCCGTCCATGCGTCCGTCTGTGTGACCGTCCATGCGTCTGTTTGTGCGGCCGTCCCTGCGTTCTTTCATGCATCCGCCCCTGCGTCCGTTCATGCGTCCATCCATGCATCTGTTTGTGTGTCCGTTCGTTCATCTATTCAACACTCCAAGTCCCACCATCTGGCATCTTTTTATCATATATTCCCCATATAGAAGCACCGCCATCCAGCGGACATTCCAAGGACTAAACGAGAGGTGGCACACGCACACTTTCTTACGGCCTGCGCTTTGGGTCCACTTCCCACCTTTAACCACCTCGAGTTCATGGTATATTCTAGTTCACTGTATTCATGGCACTGCGACCAAACGCTCGCTAAACCTTTCGAAAACCAAGGAGGGTACGCCCAGCGAGTATAACGTAGCAACCTTTCCCTGTCTGATAGGGCTCAATTTACATGCCAATGGCTGCTAATGAGAAATCAGAGACAGGAGAATTCTGCTTTTACTTTCTTACGGCTTGCGCTTCGTATCTACTTCTCATTTTTAACCACCTTGAGTTCATTCATGGTATATACAAGTTCATTGTATTCATGGCACTGCGGCTCAACGCTCGCTAAACCTTTCTAAAGCTAAGGAGGTTACACCCAGCGAGTATAATGTAGCATCCCTTTCTTGTCCGATAGTGCTCAATGTACATGCCAATGGCTGCTAATGGGGATCGCAGCGTGCGCGTTGACTAAAAGCCGAATGCTCATGTCTTTCATTCCCCATTAGCAGCCATTGGCATGTACATTGAGCACTATGGTTTATTGTTAAACAACGCACAGAAGAAATCTCTCACTGGCACCACCTTGGAGGTCAAGTGTTATACCTATTTCGGGTATGTGCCACTGGTGGTTACGTACTACGAGGAACGCACAAGCCACGCCATAAGGAGCGTCTGTTACCCAGGATCCGTTTCTTCGCATCCTCTGCTAACAGATTTACCTCATGATTCCAACATGTCAAATGACGTCCTCCTATCACCGCCATCCGATGACGAAATCAAAGGCGCATTAGACGCAATGAAAAAGGGATCGGCCCCGGGGCCTGACGGACTTCCTGCAGAGTTTTATGTACAGTTCTGGCCTATCATTGGTCCAACTATGTCACGCGTCATTCGCAGGTGTTTCCAAGATATTACACTTCCAACTTCTTTCCACAAAGGCCGTATAACACTAGTTCCCAAGAAAGACCCAATGTCCACGCGACCAGAAGATTGGCGCCCTATTACCCTGCTCAATGTAGATTACAAGCTCTTGGCTAACATTTTGGTGCGCCGAACCAGTCCATTTCTTGCAACATTAATCGCTCCCCACCAGGTCTGTTCTGTTCCGGGCCGAGAAATACACACCCATACGTGGTTAACGCGGGACATCATTCAATACACTATAAGCCGATGTGCGCAAGGACTGTTGGTTTCATTAGATCAAGAGAAAGCTTTTGATTTCACAGAACATGGCTACATACTAAATGTTTTACATGCATACGGATTCCCGGATAAGTTCATTGACCTTATCAGCGCGATGTACACTAATTTAAAAAGTACCCTTTACTTAGATTCCCGTGAGAGTCACGCATTTAGAGTCACGCGTGGGGTCCGTCAAGGGTGTCCCCTCTCCCCAGTGTTATTTATCCTTGCATTAGAGCCCTTCTTAAGGGCCGTTGAACATCACCCGCAGATTCGTGGCTTACCTCTACCCGGTAACACTCAAGTAAAGGTCGCTGCATATGCAGATGATATCACTCTATATGTACATAATGAACAGTCGCTGCAGCATGCTCTTGATACATTCCATGATTTTGGTATTATCTCCGGTGCAAAGTTAAACTTTTCTAAAAGCCAGTATTTTTTCATTGGCAACCCGAGCGGTCATATCAACATCACGTCGCCTTTACAGTGGTCTCCTGATATTTCAATACTCGGAGTTACTTTTACTGTATTTGGTATACAGGATAGCATCTGGTCATCCGTTGTACAAACTCTTCTAAATGATATCAAAGCAGCCAGGCACTTCGAATTCCCTCTCTTGGAACGCCGATACTTAACTCAAACGGTGTACCTAGGAAAATTTTGGTACCTTTGCCATTCTGTTAAACCACCGCTCCACGTCTGCAGGAAAGTGCAAAGCTGCATCAGTTCATTTTTTTGGTCTGGTGGCACAGAATTGTTATCGCGTCCAGCGTTAGCTCAGCCGCGAGATCAAGGCGGTTTTGCATTCCCTGACGTTTCCGTCGCGGCTTCTACATTGTGCCTCCGCACTCTATTGCGAATACTAAGCAATGATGACATGCCCGCTCAGACACTGGCTCGCTACCATCTGGGGCCATCACTACGTGTCTTCTTGCCGGATAGCCAAATAAACAAAGGTCCCCAATCAACTGAATTACCATCTTTGTATCGAGCCCTTCTGGCATTTCACCGACGTTTGGAAGCTACGTGCCCAGAGATAGAGGTGGCCGATTCTAAAGTGGTGGACACAATGGCCGCCCTTCTACGGCCCTTGGTGCCCCAGCATCGTCAATCTGTATTGAACCGCGCTTGGAAACCAATAACTGCCGCAGTGTTGCCAGGGCATCTCAGAGACTTTGTCTGGAGGTTGGGCTGGGGCTTGCTCCCCACGCGAGATCGGTTGCAGCGATGGCAGGTAGTTCGCACTTCCACTTGCCCCAACTGCGTCATGGTAGAGACCAATCGACATGCGACGTTTGAATGTGTGGTTTCCCGCCTTTTTTGGCGTGCGGTTAATACTGGTTTTCGGGGACAGGGTGTGCGAACTTTCGTGTCCAACGGCCGATTTCCGCGTAGCCGCTTCTCCGCTCTCTTAATAGTTGCGGGGCTGTTCAGCCTTTGGAGAAACCGATGTGAGGCCGTAGCTGCCAATTGCCGCCGGCGTGCCTTGTGGACGATACTGGGGAGAATGAGACGAGAGATCCTCGCGTTCCTCTCCGAATAGCTTTTCTTCTTCGGCGAGCAAGAGTTTCTGCGGCATTGGTCATGCCCTTTCGTGAAGGTGGAACACGAAAGGATACAACTCATTTTTCGACCGACTTGGTGCTAAGCAGCGCCCGTTGAGTTGTTATATATGATTTCATTTGTTACAAATTGTGTTTCATTTGGATCTATTGTATCGTTATACCCTTGTATCGTGATATCACATTGAATATTTGTGTACATGTATGCCAACATAATCATGTATATTAGAGCAAATGTCTTCACTGTAACGCAGTGATGTTAGTCGTGAAATATAGATGTGCCGATGTATATGTGCCCTGTTACTGGAATGGTATGAAGCCTTTGTGTTCTGTACATGCTGTAAATAAACTTTTTCTAAACAAGGAGCTTCACCCCTAAAAAAAGCCAAGTTCTTCAGAACAATAAAACAAGCGCTTCTCGGTAGATCAACGCGTTGGCTTGCATGACTTGGTATTTAATACTTGGACCAGTAATTAGCAAAGTTGATTTGATTGATTTGTGGGGTTTAACGTCTCAAAACCACCATTTGATTATGACAGACGCCGTAGTGGAGGGCTCCGGAAATTTCGACCACCTGGGGTTCTTTAACGTCAGTAATTAGCAAAGTGTATGGGAAAAGGCGCAGACGTATCAATTCACGAAGCGATAAACGTCGTTCACTGCAAAATGGAAGAGCCCATTTTGTAAGCACGATTCGACACTGAGTCGCAAGACATTTGTGAACGTTTGCAGCAAGCCGACACACAGCGTGTTCAGACAAATGGACGAGATAAGGCCCGGGGAGTCATCAGCTCGAGTCGCTGTAAAAGGGGTGCTGCGTTTTTTTTTTTCTAGCTGTTTTTAGGCACACTTGAACGAACCACACATTGATATAGTTCATTCGTAATATTCTGCGTGTAAGTCAGAGATTACCGGAGTAATGTCGACTTTGTGACGCCATCTCAAACTTTTCTCCGCTTCTATTGTATATTATACATTATTTTTTTCTTCTCAACTACAGTTTTACCAAATGTAAATCCTTAGTTAATTTCTCTATCTTTTGTTTACCTTCCCCTTGCTTGGTTTATCAGCGCCTCCTTCCACAAATATTCATATACTATCTTTAATTTTTCATTTCCTGCAAGTCCGAACATAAAACCTTCGGTTAAAAATAATCACCTTGAATATTGTGGTGTACACACGATGGCCGTTTGCTCCACTCGTCGTTGTTGTATGCTCAACAACTTGTTTTTCCTCCTTTCTTGAGCCAAAGCCGCAACATTTGCGCTATGCACACCTTGTGCAGCATCGTGTTGTGGACACAAAGTGTCCACAACACGATGCTGTACGCAACGTTGCTAACGGTTGTTTGGTGGAACGTTTTGGAGAGTTGCAACGTTGTTTGGAGAAAGCTTGTGGCAGACAGTAGCGCTCCGAGTCTAAAATGAATTTGTTTATTTGTTTACATTGGTGCACCACTGACTGTATCGAAACAATAGCATGTAGCCATGTCGTTCAAACGCAAAAGAACAGCGTGACGCAGCACATTTGAGATATGCCGCAAATACACCAAATGCAAAAAAAAAACACAACATATCCAGGGAGAGCAAGATAATGAATGGGGCAAAGCGTCCATCAGTCCGTCGGCGCCTTGGTTCACCCATTCGTCGTTGCTTTAGTCCGTCCTTGCGTTCGTCTGTGTGACGTCTATGCGTCCGTCCGTGCATCCGTTCATGTGTCCATTCGTTCATCCTTATGTGCGTTCGTCGGTCTGTGCGTCCGTCATTCTGTCTGTGTTGCCACCCATCCGTCCATCTAGTGAACCCTCCAGGTACTGCCTCCTCGCTTCTTTTCATCATATATTCATCATATAGAAGTACCGCCATCCAGTGGACATTCCAAGGACTAAACGAGAGGTGGCATGGCCGGACTTGAGTGGCGGCACGCGCGCACTTTCTTAAGGCCTGCGCTTCGTGTCTAGTTCCTACCTTTCAACGCCGCTAGTTCATCGCAATGCGGCCAAACCTCCCTTAACCTTGCTAAAACTAAGGAGGTTACACCCAGTGAGTTTGACGTGGCAACTTTTTTGCTCGGATAGTGCACAAAATGCGTCCCTCTGTTACTAGTTTTTTTCATAGTAAGCATCAAATCAAGGCTAATTTTATTGGAGATTAAGTCACCTGTACTCGTCTCTGTAGGTTAGTTAATCAGAAAGAACAATCTTTTCATTTATGATTAACGTGCGCGGGTTTCCTCCTCAACTCGGAAGAGTGCGCGCGTGCTGCTCCTCTACTCCACTGTGGAGGTGGCTACCTACTACTACTACTACTACTACTACTGCTACTGCTACTACTACTACTACTACTACTGCTACTGCTACTGCTACTACTAAAGTATGGGATTTCTGACCATCAGCTGATAGTACTTCCAGCTTCGAGCATGCTACATGCTTTTAGGAGGACAGATAATACGTCGCACGCCTGTGTGCCTACCATGTCTCAAAAAACAACCACCCTGAGGTGATGGAGCTGAAACTCGTGAACAGTTCTTTTTTCTTGCCTTGTATTACTCTGGTGCTTCCTGCGTACATTCTTCGGCAAAATTAAGCAGGACCTGCTCTGAGATATAGCGACCTTTACAAGGATGGGCCTGAGCAAGCGCCAGAGGCAGAAAGTTTGCTTGGAAGAAAAGCAATGTTGGTCGCCAAGTGCTTTGTCACTGTCCTGGTACCTGTTGAGTTTTTTTTTTTTTTTGTCACATTGCGAGACACCACAACGGTGAATGAGCACTCAACCCTCTGTTTCACACTTCTCTTCACATGACCATGAAAAGATGTTCTCGGCTGGTAGAGAAATGCTTTGAAGAATTCCTTACTAACGCGTGTCTGAAGAAAGTTATTTTTCTCTTCCGTTCTTAGCGTCTTTGCTTTGCTGAGAAAGTATGCCACCTCTTTATGCTTCTTCCCAATTAGCCATTCAGAACTGTTCTTTTTTTTGTTCATTTGTGGTTCGGAGAGGGAGAAAAAAAATAGAGAGGTAAGGCGGGGAGGTTCACCAAGCTTAGCTCAGCTGGCTACCCTACACTTGGGTGGGGGAAAGGGGAATATTAGAAATGAAAGAAATAGAGAGAAAAGAAGAGTAAGAAAGATATGGATAGTCAGCTCGAGACTACACAGCACGGTCTCACGATGTTCTTTCACAAGCACCCATGAAGTCCAGTGTTCCTTGAAAAGTACAAGAGAGCTTCCTTGGCTTTTGTTCAGAATTTTTAAAATCCTAAGCACACACACAAACTTACACAGGCTACACGTATTCTACGCGACAGCATACAGAAATAAATGTCCATGGTGCGGGACCACACTAGCTCTGCTTCGCATTACGTGGGAGTGTCCACTTCCCAATGAAGAACGCCCCAACATGAACAACAGAGAGGAACAATGCGAGGCACTGCTGTCCAGCTTGGTCTTTGACGATCAGCTTTGGCTGGCTCAATAGGCAGATATGATGGCGAGGTCCTACAGAGCCCTGGAATAGTGACCCAATTATTTCTAATGCTCCGAGTTAGGTCTAAACAAAGCTCTTTCTCTTTTTCTCTGAGCTCGCAGCAATATTTGCCGGCACATTATACACACATATCCAGTGACGTAGTTCAAATTGTTGTTGCGTGTTCCTAACATTTTAGAGAAAAGAGAGGTGATGCTCTATAAAGGATGCAGAAAGCCAATAGGATGAAGCGAAGGCGACGAAAAAAGAACTGCAGTGAATAACTTCAGAAGTGATCGTTCAAGCCTGATGGGACATTAAGAAAGATATTTTGATCAAACGATAGATTTAAATATTTTGTTCAGGTTACTTTCGTACCGAATGAATAAGAGTGACAGAAAACTGACAGTAATAGTATTGAGCTTGTTACGTCCCAAAACTTACAGTATACTACAGTAGCTTACAGTAACTTACAGTATACTACAGTATACTACAAAACTTACAGTAGACTATGAAAGACGCCGCAGTGAAGGGTCCCTGAAATTTCGACGATCTTGTGTGTCATAACGTGCGCATAACACAATCCCCTATGATTTCGCGTCCATATTACTGTGACTGTAGCAGCCACGGTCGCACCCGCAAACTTCGCTTTAACAGCTGAGCAGCGTAAATGCAACACCACCACGTCGGATGAGTAAGCAAGAGCTACGACACAGCGTTTTTAAACGGTGTGATCCTGTGGGAATAAATTCATAAACATAAACAATCAAGCGCTAATGCTTTCATTGTGAAATCAGCCCTCAATGCCCTTCATTAGCTTGTTTACATTTATATTTATAGGTCTGCTTTTCCGTTTGCTGGTACACTAAAGCGCGCAATGGCTCCCACTAATCGCTTATATGTGCACAATCATTCACTTTATTTGGAAAAGCAGTGAAGCATGAATCTTTTAGCCGGCATTCACGCTAAAACATGCACGCTGTTTGCCGTGCTAAGTCGCAAAGAACGTATACTGTAAGTTTTAACGTTAATCAACAATACCTCAACTATGCTTTGCATTCTACGAGGCGATTATAATAGCAACTTCCGAAAAGGCAATTCCGATCCGTGCAATCCCAGAAAAGAACATCGCAAGCGACATTAGCAAGCGAACACTCACGCCAGATAGCGCCAACAATACGAGAGAACTCGGCGAAAGACAGTGACTGAATGCTGAAAACGAGTTTTTAAGGTCGCGTTCTGAATAGCTCGGGGTTTTCTCGATATGAGTGCATTTACAACCCACGTCGGCCCTTCCTACGTTCGTACTCATAGCACGTTTCGCGTGAAGCGGTCCGGCCGTAATAACAGGCAGCATAAACCACAAGAAACGATGCTTTTTCATGTTTTCCTTCTTTCCCTAGCAGGGCGAAATACTCGCTATAAAGTCTGGACACGTTGGTATGGTTCCGGCGTGGACGAACGTACCTGGATTATGTGCCTAAACAAGGAGGCGATGCTCTCGGGCATAGCTTATTCATTCATTTCACGGCTGACATGCCTTACCAAATCAGATAATCTTCATTCATTTCACGGCTGACATGCCTTACCAAATCAGATAATCCAGCCATTCGTGCGAAAACTTATTGAACCATGCACTATGCCAATGCCAATTGCTCTAACTATATAAATCACTGGCCTATAACCAGGCTTACATGCAGACAAAGGAACGACCTCGGGGGCGTAAACATGCATGGAATTCAATATGACAAATATTACTCGAAGCTTCGTCTGCTCTGTTCGCTAATTCGCGCGCTACAGTGCTCTCGCCCGTCCGCTTCCCAGGACTGACGGTTACCTCGGTCCATATTAACAAAGAACAAAATATAAAAAAAAGTCACAGCTTTCCCGCAAAAGCGAAGTAATGAACGTGAATGCAACAAATTGTAAGGTCTCGCGCAGAATGGAATGCACATCGAAACGTGCCCCGCGTTTCTCACGCTCAAATGACACACGAAAAGTACCCACAGGTACAGATTCACGCAAATAAGCGTCTCAGCTGTTACTTCGCTGTGTGTGAAAAGCATGTTGTTTTCGCAAAAAGAGACTGTAATGACTGCAGTGACTTTGTGCACGCGGTAACTACAGCAGAATCATTTCGTATCAAGCCCGAAGTCAGCCAAGTCGTACGATCCTTCCCTCCTCCCCAACGCGAGATAAGGGCGCGCGAGGGAGCGTCGCTCACCTCCTCTAAGAGAGGCAAACTACGCGTGGGAGATTACAGCGCGTGCCGCCGCGCGATGTGGCGAGGCGCGCTCATTACGCCTTCTGGCTGGTAATGCTGAAAATACGATAGTCCCCCACCCCCTGAGATTCCCGTGAGCAACTGTAAGTGGTAGATATAAAGTGTTAGTGGTTAACGCCTCGAATTCACGATTGAGAGGACCCAAGTTCGATTTCTTGCGCTGAAGTGTTCTTTTTTTGCATTTTCACACACACACACACACACACTCATATATATATATATATATATATATATATATATATATATATATATATATATATATATATATATATATATATATATATATATATATATATATGGTGAGTGACACTGACGCCGGTGGAAAAATTCCGCCTAAAGTATTTATATAATTGCTATCGCAATAAAAAAAAAAGGATGACCTTATTGTAGGTCTGGCGGTCGCATTTCGCCAATTTTCCACTGGAAGGATGCCCTCCTTGGCAACTAGAACTTCGTTCTGCTGAGCACCATGCCGGAAGCGCGATTCTACCTATATAACCAGTAGGTTCCTGGCGGCAGTAATTATCGGCCTCCCACAGCAGCGGCAGATGCTCAACTATTTTCACCAAGGCTGTGCTGGGCTAAGGTAAGCCCAGGGGCCTTCGCAGGACCATATGGGGCTACCTTTCGAGATGAGTACCCAGAAGCAACCTTTTGCCAGGTCGGTGTACTCCTCTACCCATTGGGAAAAACCGTTGGGAAAAACCAGCTCAATTTTTCAGAAATCTTAACGTAATAGCTTTTATTATTGTTAGGTAATTCAAAAGCTCCATATTAGTACCCAAAATAATGAATAATAACTTATCCTTTCCGGTATCAATTTTATAAAATCTCAAAGGTCATACACGGCAAGCCAAAGAAACAAAATCTTAATCTGACAATAATTCACAAGGTCTACGGTCATCGAAAAATACCCTTTGTTGCTGCTAAAATTTGGAACACTATTCCTACCCTGAATAAATGTCTGCCAAATATGCTACAATCCCACAGGAAACTCTTTCTATCGGAGAGTTACCAGTTGCTATACAAATATTGTTCAAAGTTCTGCACATTCAACATTACTTATGTTTTTATTAGAATTATCTTTGTCAAGATTATACTCGCTAATTAAACAACATGCCTTGTCTATAGATGATCCCTAGCTATCCATATTGACAACAGATCCGGATGTTTCCGCAGAATTATTTTGTAAGTAGGTTTATTTCAGAATAAAGCATTCCTCATTTTTTTTTACTAGTTATACTGCAATATATGCATATTCATTGTAACTCCTAACTTGAACCCGGACCCTAACCTTCAATTTCTATATTTCGAACTTTTCAAGAATATTCCTGAAACCGGAAGTAAGTGAAAAATAACGTGTGTCTCGGTACTCGTGCTACAAAAAAAAAAAAGGCGTTAGAGTGTGCGTGTCAAAGTTAGTATAGCGAAAATGCAAAATTTCTTGCTTTAAATTACCTCCCTCGACGTACTATGCGAAGCCTATCATTCCATACTTCTTTTTTTTTTCGTATACTTTGCCATCAGGCTTATCATAGCCTAAGCAAAACAGACAAAAAATGTAGATCGCCTTTTCAGCTTACTCCTTCAATTTCAATCTTTTCAGATGTCTAGAGTGGGCGCCTTAAAGAAAATATTGAAGTCGAGCTTCTACTAAAAGCTCTGAGTAGACGATTAAAGGTTCAAGGAATTGATTTGAGGAAGGCTTCTTAAAACTCATCCAAATTTCGAGCGCCCAACAAAGTTTCGACTCCATGCGAAGAAGAACCCGTTTAATCCGTTTTCATTTTGATGACAAGCGTTGAAGGCTATGGCTTTTGCAATCTCAGAGTTCCAAGAAAGTTTTGCAGAAATGAAACCTTTTCTTTTATTCGCTGTTTAGCGACAAGTCTTCTTTCTCAACATTTTTGTTCTTCTTTAAGTGTGAATATATGAATGGATGAAATTTATTAAGTCCTTCGGAGCGTGCTTTAATACTCTGCTGGCCGCTGCCACGTCGCAACAGAAAGACGAAGGCTCTCTTCTGCGTGGCAGGCTCGTTGAACTGCCTATAATTGCTCTTCGAGTCTGGAGCTGGTGATAGCAACCGCCCATTTGGACGGCGTGATGACTTCACCACAGTGTAACGCGAGACACAGCCAGAGCATGTGTTTTAAGTTAGCTGTATTATTGCAGAAAGAACGTGTATTAGTTGGCTTTATTTCGGGATACATGTTGTTCAATAGCACGGGGTTGGGGTATGCCCTGACTTGAAGAAGCCAGAGTGTCAGAGCCTGAGGTATGCATAGTCACTAAAGATATTTGCTTATATACAAAAGATTTCATAGCGAATGCTAGCCTAGAACTAGGAAATTATAATATTTATGCCGTAGCGAGTACCCAGCAAGTTTGCTTGAGACAGTTACCAAATGAGTGCATAGAAAAGGCTCTGAAAGGCCACCTTTCTAGCTTTCGCGCTGAATGTGCTGTGCCTTCCGTGCAGGCCTGGCGTTTTTTTTTCTATTTCAACCGATAGTGGTTAACGACACTGGCAGTGGACTACTCAAACGGCCCTTTTTGTGATCTCACAACAGCTTTCCCCGTAAAAGCCTAGATAACCTAGGGGCAAGACACTTGCCCTCGGACCATGGGTATAGGCGGGTTCAAATCCCACTTCGCGAGACATTTTTTTTTTCGGCACAACGTTCTCCAATTTTGTTTTGTTTTTTGTTGTCTTTCTCTCGCTCTTCTTCTCTATTTCGCGTACACCCTTGCTATACGAAGGATCAATCGGCGCACGTGTTAGGTAGCGAAGCACTAGAGGAAGAAGAGGGGAAAGAAAGCGGGCCCTTGTTAATAACGACGATAGTTTTCGATCAAGACAGACATTTCACGCCGAGCTAGAGCAGCATCGCTGTTTCAAAAGATTGCAATCCACTTATATTTTGTGGCTGCTTTTCTCGTAGGTGTTGCGCTGTTTCCCAGAAAGAAATTATTGATACTGGCAAAAATTTATTGCTTCCATGAGATTCGAACACAGGCTCAAGCTTTCTTTTTTTGAGCAACACGTATGAGCGTCCTATGTGGGAGCATAGAACGCTCATACGTAATGGGAGCATGACATAATAATGGGAGCATGACATATTGTAATCACTGCTTTTCATAATTTCATAACCAGGAATATCAATTCAGAATCCACACTGATGACGGTATGACCACGCTAGAAATGAGTATGCAAACAACTGGGTTGCGCTAAATCAAAAAAGAAAGAGGAAAATTTTGACGTTTTGTTGTCAAGACGTTGCTCAAAAGGTGCAGCAACAGGGTTTGTTTATCACAAGACTGCAAGCAACTGCGCAGCACTTCAGGGCAAACAGACCCGTTTGTCGAAAAAAAAAAAAAAAGACTTGCCTTTTTTTTATTGCGAGCTCAGTTGTTTTTTTTTTTTCTTAGAAAACGTTCGGAAACCACGACTACAGACTCCACCTCCTCCCCTCTCGTTTGACAAGGTGCGCCTGCTTGCCAGGCGAATCGTTTTTCTGTTAACCTTCCTTCTCTTTTAATTTTCCTCCTTTCCTTCTCTTCTTTATCAAGTTATTTCTTTCCTTCAAGGGATTGTAGGTTTGATCAGAGCTGCAAGAATAAAACGCACGGTGGCAGATTTTCAATAGCCAAATCGATGGAGGCGTGTCTGTGTAGCACGAAATGTAGGAAGTCGCACTGAGTCGCTGTCAGATGAGTGTTTTGTGAAATTCAAGAAACAGAAAAGACTAGATCGTATTATCAACTCTGGTAAAGGAAGTTGTCACTAAGACAGCAATGACAGTTAAATAAAAAATAAAAAGCCACGTCTTCTGAAAGACGTCACCGATATTCTAGCGAAATCTCTGGCGCTTCCTATAACCTTCGTATCAGTCCACAACGAGGACTGCCAGAAAAAAAAAAAAGAGGACACACATCTTTGCGACAACACGGCTGCTTTCGAAGACCCTCTGTGCGGTGGCCATCGTCATTCCGACCTGTCACGGAAACTTTTTTCTCTCCCACTCTAAGTTCCGGCTCCTTTTAAAATAGCAACACATTAAAGTCTTTCTCTCTCCGGGTGGGCTTTGCTTTAGTTGTTCTTGTGTCGTTGCAACGGCATTTTCTTATTAGGAACACCCTTCCAAGCGTCGTGGAGACGAGCGAATCTTCGCCGCAGCTGCAGCAGAAGAGACAAGTTCTTTGGTGGTTTTTAGAAGGAATGAAGTCCTGTCTACTTGCTTACATGACAGAAGAAAAAAAAAGAACTGTATCATGCCTAGAACCAAGAAAGAAAGACGAGGCTATGGGCTTGAAAGAAACGCCAGACCAAAATTATTTTTCTTGAAACCAGCGAATGCGAGTCTTTCATGACAGCACAAAAGAGGTTGTGCATTTTTTAAATATTTTTGTACGTGTCATGTAACGTTTTTCCCTTCTATCTTTATTTTGTGCGGCTGCGTCGAATGTTATTTATATACCTTCAGAATTCATTCGGTCAGAGACATACAAGATTATAACATTCAAGACACTTGGAAAAATGCGTAAGGTAGGGGCCTCTTGAAGCCTTGGCACAGATAACACGATGCAGCGAGGAGCAAGAGGTGTAGCGGCACATCGGATGTGGAAGTGTTAGAGGGAAATTAAATCGTGCAGTTAACTAGCAGCGGCTATAATAAATGAGTTATACAACAACCAGAATTTCCGTGCCACCTTTAATTGTAATAGAGTTGAAAATGATACAAAAACTCCATGTGTAATCTATGATGAGGTTAGACGAGCATTGTAATCTATGATTGATAGAAAATTGAATAAAAAGAATGGAATAACCACCTAATCAAATTATTGTGGAACGGATAACATAACTGAAAAACATTTTTTGGTCTGGAAGCCTTAAGTTAACTTTACCTTATGAATTAAAACCACGTGGAATTGTTCACCGGCGGCGAAGATTAATTGCAACAGATGATCGAGGAACTTAGCCCAGAGAGTGTAACATTAGCATTAAAGATTGCTTAGCAAACGACAAAGGCGACATTCAAAAGCTGATGAGAAAATCAGCGGTTCATGACTGATAGCCCAACGTAGAGAACACAATGAGCAGTATATTTATTTCATATATTCAAAGGGAGTTCCAGTCACGAGATGGGCAGGTATTTTGTTGCGCTGCCAGCGTTCGGATGAATTTTTATGCTTATCCCACTACGCCAGCGGAGAGCGCGATGGTCCATCGATATTAACGGGATAAACCGGCTGTGAGTGGTGTGTGACAAGGTTAGCATAGAAATAGGTGCCTAATGTTATAAATGCAAACTCATAGAGCCGGGAAAACTTTCAATGATTGCGATGCCCCGAAGCAGAATTTCTATTTTCTTAGAAGAACAGAAGGAGTAGCAGGTTGGTGTCACCTAATAACAAAAAAATACTAGCGTAAATCAATACAACACATGGAATTTGTGTGGTCTCCATGTGTTCTCTTGTTTCTTACGTGCGAACCTACTTTTCATGTCAAAGCCGATGCCTAACATGCTACAGTTCCTCCTCTCCTTTATATTACGTCCTCTCAAGCGGGATCGCCATTTCCGTGTCATGATGTCAAGGTGTTTTACCGAACTGTCAAGTCAGCCAGCCGCTAGAGAAATATACGGTTCACTACGTAAGGAGCGAATGTTCATTCCGCTGCACACAGAAAAGACAGGGCAGGTGCGAATGAAGTTTTGCTTACTCATGCCATTGGACTATAAAATAGATGCAGTCATACGTTTTATGAATCGTCTTCGAAGATAGCCATAAAAGGCTTCGTCGGCTTCGCGCACTTGCCACCAAGCGAGAAAAAGAGCGTGGTATTTTCAGCTAGTTGGCTTCGGTTTTCACGTCCACCCCATAGACGACCTCCTACGCAAGTTACGAAAAAGCAGCATGAATACGTGGTTCACTAAGAGGAATATATTTTATGGAATCGACGTTTTATACTTGTTTTCAGCGTAAAAACGTTTGGTGATCCTGGCTTATCTTGCCCAAACAGTGTGGTGGTAGCTGGTTGCAAGAACAAAAAGCCTGCTGCCACTAGCACATGCAAAGACTACAAATTGTGTCCCCATTCAGCCACTTTTCTTCTTTTTCCTTCATTCTTTCTTCATTTTTTTGTACCTCACACTCCTTTGAACAGGCGGGAATAAAGGACCACACTGTCTTAACCTTACTTATTCTGTTTTCTCATTTATTTCTATCGTCCACGTCGTACGTTGCCGGACTCAGTGTTTTGATATTCCTCCAGGTCTGAAGCCAAGTAACAACTCAAAAGTAGTAGATAGTTTCTTTTAGCTTACTTCTTGTGTGGTACCAGCTATGTAGTGAGCATGAAATGATGCTGAAGCAAACATTTTCCTCCTAAGATATCACAGGCTTATTTCCTCGACCCCTGTGTAGCAGAATGCAGTGATAATATGTACTACAAACGTGGAGCATGGGTTTGAATACGGGAGACTTTCCTTTCTCCTTTACACACACGTGTCACATGAACAACCAAATAAAAATTCACAGAATAGTAGAAATTTCTAAACTCTGACGCCGGTACTTCACGCAAGACCTTATATAAGCAGCACTTGTAATATATTTGCTCACTGCACTAAATATGAGGTAGTAGACATCTGCATACCTGCTCAGCAACATTTCATTAATTAAAATGGTTTGACAGCACGTAACTTTACTTGATATAAAGTTATATGAAAAATGAACGTATTTCAAAGCTTTTAAATATTTGATCTTAGTTCCCGAACAACCCTTCACCAGGTAGCTCGTTACCCAACCCTTCGGGACTCCAACGAAAAGAAACCACTTTTGACCTATAAGATAACATTCCTCGATTTTCCAGAGCGCAGTGCTGTGTACCCCGACACAGCTAAGGGTCTGAGCGGAGAAATGAGCTAACCATCCGCAGGCCGCAGACTCATACCTTGTTTGCCCCCATTGCATATTGTTTCTGGAACCCTAACTCAAGCAGGAAGTACCTGAACGGTGGGGTGACATCATACGTCGCTCACATATGGCGCGGGAATGTACCCCAAACCACCCTCCACTACTTTCACCCTTCCCGCTGACGTGAAACATGGGAGGCCGCACTCCGCGACTGCTCAGATCTAGAAGCCCATCGCACACTAGTTCAGAGGACGAGTGTGGCAGCGGAGAGTATATAGCGGTATCCCGCACGAAGGGCAATCGACCATCAGGCGTCACCAACATCGGTACCCAATATATTGGTCTATTTGAAATCAAGCTTGTTTCTCATCTTCACACTCGCTCCGTGCAGCGCAGCTAAGCGGGGGCAACCCAGGTGAATACCCCCTGTTTTTCCTTCATCTCTCTCTCTTTCTCTCTCTCTCTCCGTGCGTGCGAGCGCGTGTGCGCATAGGTTTTCTGGAAACGAGAACTTATTACCAGCGAAGTTTCTGTAACTCGCCGTACGGTTTGCGGTGTTACGAGAACTCATCATCGGGACCATACACGTTTTTTTTTTTTCGTTTCAAAATTGGCACACTTCTTCACCCCTGCGCCGTTCGCGCCATTCTAGCAGTGTCAAAACATATCATACATCGGAAAACCTGGAATCTCTTCGCAACAATAAACAGATGGTAAGGTCTTATAACTATTTAAACCTTTGCAATGCAAAGAAAAGGTACGAATAAGTCATCTAAACTATATGCGTTTGAAATACCGTGAAAGACTGCCTTTTTACAGCGCACTGGACAATATGCTGTGCAAATGCAGGCGTATTCAGATACACGGAGACAGCTGCATTCAAGCAGCATAACACCGCGCTTCCTTTATCAGTGATAATGAACTTCACAATAGCGCCTCATAAGCGCTGAAACCTTCCATTAGGGAAGTGTGAAATACCAATAAAGCCGAGGAGGCTCTGTGATGTTCACCAGCTAGGTGGTTTCTCTGAAGTCATCACTGCAGTGTCGATATGCCTTCGCACACTTTATTGTTCCAACGGCGAACAATACAGGGAACTGTGGATGGTAGGTTTGAGCGAGTGAATCCCATTTTCACCAGCTTTAGCGAAATTCAATTGCAAGAAAGCTAGAGAAGGCATTGTTTACCCACGACGACGACAATGAGAAAGCGTGTTTGCACTGAATGTTTGTAACCAAGGCTTCCGAATAACAATGTCGTCTTCATCATGCTTGCCAGGAATAGTACTTGTAGTTAGTCGAATAGCCAATCTTGCAGTTTAATTAAGGTTGGACATTATCTCAACGTATAAAACCAACTAGGGAAACAGGTACGTCAGCTTGCACTTACTTATACAGAAACGATGCGGATCTTTGTCACGTCTTGAATATGAGCTGTAGACGTCGCTGAGACGTCGTTCCAGCGCTGTTACATGGCTTCGCTGTAAAGACATTCTTTTACTTACGTGTTGCTGGGCGTGCGTTTTAGCATGCGAACGAGTTTTCACGAACTTCCTCAACTCGTGGTATTTTCTTGAACCGCGACTACTGTCGTCACTTGTAGAATATGTGTATCGCAATTTCTGTGCGTTTTCCAAGGAGTGGCCGGAGTGGGTCTTTCCTTTAGTGTTGGCCGGTTTGGCCGTATCACAATTCCTGTTAGGTGCTGGACAAGTTCGGGTCGGCGTTGACCACCTGGATTCATCATTAAGCCTGCCTATGCCAAGATAGGCAACAACAATGAGTTCATATTTTGCCATGGTCAAAAAGCTGGCTACCAAACGTTTTTTGTAGTTCTTTTTTTAGGGGTGAAGCTCCTTAGGATTTGGGTCTGCCCCTCCTCTGTTGTTGTACGTAGCCACCAGTGGCACATACCCACTCTAGAGCGAGTATGTGTTGCAGGAGATGGGAGATGGTGTTACTCGGACTGTTCACTAGGTGGAGGCACGGACGGATGGACGCGCGGAGCGGGGTATGTGCCACAGAGGGTGCGAGATGCGAGATGGCAGTACTTAGAGTGTTCACTAGATGGACGCAAGGACGGACGGATAGACAGACTAGAAGACGGTACAGATGGACGCACGAATGGATGGATGGACGTAAGAACAGATGTACAGACGGATGGACGGACTCACGGACGGACGCATGTACAGACGGACTCACGCATGGATGAACGCACGGACGGGCTGACGGACGCTTCGCCCCACTCATCACCATTCACTCCACGGATATGCTGTGATATTTATTTATATAGTAAAGGTTAATCTAGGAATGCAAATATTGGCCATCAATTAACATTTATATACGCTAGACGTGCACTAAAAGAAGACCGAAACCGCACGACCGCGAGCTCACCGATTTGTTATAAAAGAGAGCACCTTTCACTCTGTTTTTTCGGTCTTTTCATTGTCCATGTGTAGTGAAACGCACTGATCATGATGAATAAGTGCGAACTCTATCAACCATCGGTTCTTCTGGTAGCTACTGAAGGACTCTTGCATGAACTATCGGTACAACATACAGGTTTTGTTTGTGTCTAAAGGCAAAGAAAACGGGTGCTCGACTTCTACAGTTTCTCGCTCAGAAGTAATACGATCAACATATCAATCGATGTAAACTATTCCCTAAAACAAGACAATCACCAGTTAATGTAGAAATTGTACAGGTGCACCGAGTGTTTTGTCTTGGGTCTTTCGCTTCTGTAGTCGTACAGTGGGATTCATCTCCTGAGATTAAGGTAAAGATTTGCCGCAATAAGAAACACTGACACACCCTCCTAGATAATCTCTAATGAATTTATATAACAGACTATCAAGTTTCAGAAAACGTTTGGGTCTGTGGCAAAAATGCGTGGTTTACAAAAATGCGCAGTAAAAGCATTGAACGTTTTTTTTTCTTGAATATATTGGCATTCTTGGCTGATATAAGCGCATTTAAAACTATATGTGACTGCTGACTGTATGCGACGGTTGCTCTTTAATTTGCTAACGTCACCGTATGTGCACATATATGTGATTTGCACATAAATGTAACCCCACGTGCTGAATTTTAGACACCTCTAAGGTATAAAGAGTACCCGGCACCCTATTTGCACGTCGACATTTTTTTTACATCACACCAATAAAAAAGATGGGGTTACTACTGCTATAGACAACTTATTCTTGTTCTACGGCGAGAAAACCATTAAAAAGCAGACAATAAATAAATAATAAATATATGCATAAATAAATACTGCATTTGTCCATGCAGTGGGCAAGAACGCCAGACATTCTCTTTTTAATATCGTAAGCTGCGAATAAGAAGGAATTAATGGAAAATGTCACGATTCCAAAATGTGGCAATCAAATTTCTCGGCGACTGACGGTGTTCTTAGTCAGTCCTTATATTTTCATCTTCTCATCATTAGAGGAGCGGAAAAGATTTCAAAATAAATAAACGTTGTTTGTTGCTCCATTCCAACATATTTGCATTTTTTAAAGCATCACAGTTTTTTCGATAGCAGGTGTTAGTGAGGAAACGCTGCGAGTAGACAACACAAGATGTCGAGAGTGTACAGCGAGCTTCTCGCCAAGTTTCTTCGAGGAACAGCAAGGGTGCAACTGATTTGGTCAGCACGAGGGGCCGTTGCAACAAACAAAATGAGCGCAAAAACTCGGCCATTTTCTCGCGAGGCATCCGCGTGTACAATCTCGTGCGACAACTGCACGAGCAAGCACTGCTTCGCTACCGATATACACCATGCACTTCGAACAAGTCAACCGAATGAGCCGAAAAGGTTAACCATACATTCGCTGAAACTAACACGTTTTCCGCAGCTCTGTGGGGGGCTAACCCGGGTATGCCTAGTTTCGCGAATGTTCTTCAGCGTTTTCTAATGGCAACGAGTGAGCCCAAAAATTTGGACTCATTATTTGACCAGGTATTGATTTTGCTTGAGTTGGTAAGATTAAACCCAGCTCTCTGAAGGCCTGACTGGACTGACAGAAACGCAGTGTCGTTTGACTTATTGGTGAAGACGGCAGCCAAGCTCCTGTCGGGCAAATGCGTTTTCTGAAAGACTTGTATTCGAGTTGGCTCGGCTATGTAATTTCAGTTTCTTCTACTTTTGGCGTGTAGTTTGAACGGTGTCAACTAATTATAGGCTGCTTCATGTTCATCAAATTCTTTTAGACGCAGTTCCAAAATTTGTGAGTATTTACTTCTAATGGTGCCACCTATACACGTAAAGGACTAAATGCTTTTAAAAATTATTTCAGAGAACTTCGTGGAGCCAACGTTTCGATAAGTTGACTATTCTTCGTCAAGGCAACGCTGTTACCCTGGCAAATACAAGTCAACAAGCCGAAGCACATTTTCCAGCGACGTTTTTTTTTTTTTTGAGAAACTGCGGATCACTTCAAGCCTCTCCGTGCCTCTGAACTTCTGTCTTGTTTGGTACTGTAAGTTCTGTAAGAAAACTACAGGTGCTGTCATAACACGTGAGATTAAATCAAATACAACGTGCCCCATAGTCGCGATTTTCAATAATGTTTCTGCTGGTTCAAATACTCTTGTTTCAGCGTTTGCTAATTATGTCCATATGTCAGTTGCAAATTAAAGCTGCTTTTATAGATTGACACTTGAACGGTACAACGGTACATGTGTCTTTCTTTATTTCAAAACATGCAATAAAAAAGTTTATTTTATTTGTGCCGATGAAGTTTTGTACCACTGAGCTTAACCTTCGCCTCTTCAGAAAACATGAACAAAATTGAAAAGAAAGTATAACAAAATTTTATGGCGGCAATGCTCAAGCAGCCAGGGGATCTGAAAGGAGGCACGATCGCATTCCGCTTGCATGCGAAGTGGGAAAGAAGGGCTTCTGCAGCAACCCTCCTCCTATTGACTGTTCTTCCTTTCCCTCTGTTTCGGGACGTCACCAATCACGTCACGAAATAAAGTTTGTGTTCGTGATTTATTTCTAGCAGGATGCCCGGCAACCACCAGTGGTAAATACGGCGCTGCCACTGCCAAAAACGAATACATGGGAGATATAGGGAGCTTCTACCCATTGGGGTAACGTCATCGGAGTAAAATGCAGCGTGTCCCATTTCGCGCAGGCTGCCGTCGGGCTGCGCCGACGGACGCTGGTCGCGTCGGACGCGCTTGGCGTCAGACTATGAGTGCTGGCGTGTCGCTATCGTAGTACCGCTGCACCCAGCGTGAGCGCACGTCGACGTTACGTCGGAGTGTATCGGGCTTTTAATTAAAGCACAGCCTCCTAGATTTTCCTTGCCTGCCGGATTATCGGTGGTCACTTTGGAAGTGGCCATCATTGGAACTGCGGTAGTGGCGCCACTTAAGTAGGGTTGTCTTTAAATACGTTTTTACGTTTTAGAGTCTATATGCAACAAAAATAACGTAAAAAAAGTTTTAAAAAGGCGCAAACGTAATTATAAGTAACCCTACGTAAGTTAAGTGGCCATAGATGACGGGCGTGTCACGCTCCTTCAGCAGGCATTCCCTTCGATAAAAGGTATAGCCTCTGAAACTAGCAAAGGCCAAAGTTGCTGATCTCAAAGGCCAAATACAGAAACCCTTAACCCTACGTACGTGGCGCCGCCATAGATGACGGGCGCTTCGAACTCATCCGACAGGCAAGAAAAATGTAGGAGCCTATGATTAAAATAAGAGCATGCAGCAGCGTCACAGTAATGCTTCCCCGTCGGTGTCCTGCATAGCTCTACGAACGGCGATACGCTATCTCGAAACACCAAATATTTTACAGAGCCGGCGTGACTGCTAACATTTTGAACACGAGGAATGCAAGGCACCGCCCCCCCGAATCTGTACAGAACTCACGTGATCATCACAGAAAAGAAGGCTGTAGTGAGACTGGGAAATGAAGAACTACTTTTTGGGTGTATTTGCACCCGGTAAATCAAGAGCCAGTGTACAAGCTATTCACGGCGCACACTGATGGCGGCACGAATAGCCGGCGGCCGTCATGTGATCTGATCAGCAGTATATTGATTAATTAATTTGTATGGTTTAACGTCCCCAAACCACCATATGATTACGAAAGACGCCGTAGTGGAGGGCTCCGAAAATTTTGACCACCTGGGGTTCTTTAACATGCACCCAAATCTGAGCACACGGGCCTACAACACTTCCGCCTTCGTCGGAAATGCAGCTGCCACAGCCGGGATTGGTTCCCGTGACCTGCGGGTCAGCAGCCGAGTGAGTACCTTAGCCACTAGACAACTATATCGAGGCTGATCAGCAGTAAAGCATATCGGCATTTCTACATGTGGAATTGGAGGTTTCAGCGTTATCTGTGGGGCCGAGTTAGTTTCCGAATAAAGGGTATTAGCAAGGTACGCGAAAGAGCCGAAACTAGTAAGCAATGTCTCAAGGCGTTGCGGCGCGGCTTGCGCAAAGCAGTGTTCCCACACGTAATAGACCAGTTCCATTAAAAATAGCAAAAAAAGTGCGCGTGGTAATAACGCTGTTTAATAATTCTCCTCACAAACATTATATCGCAACGTAATTCTATTAGGACTGACACACGCATGACAAAACAAGAAAGTGCGATAGATGAGAGTGCATTAACTTGTTATAGAGTATAGCGTTAGATTGTTGACGGAAATAAACATCTCCAGAAACATGAAGATAAGCATGTCACAAATGATGGCGAGTGGCCGTGACACCAATAGGTTGTGCGCTTCACCGTTTGTGGTACGTATGGACAAGGTTAACAAAAAGGAGTAAATCTGGTTTCACTGATCTCCTGCAGCACAACTCTGTGAGCAAGGAATGGCGTAGTACGACATTGCTGGAGCTATTCACGAAGCGCACACGGTCATCATTTGTCCTGAAAACAAGCAGCACGAGCTCATTTCATTGCGATCTTGCATAACGCAATGAATGAGAAAGCGCGCACATTGGTAACGCCCCTAGGTCTTGCACAAAATCTGAATAACGCTCACGCATATATTGAGTGCATTGACATTACCGTCTCTTCCATTACTCAAAAACGGTACATTCAGAACTCCCCGGTAACAGATATGGTCGCCGAATCGATGTTTATACCTTCAGACATCCAACGCACTCAGTATGCAATTTGATTCATCATTCACTCTTCGGCATCCCATAAGCTGTTGTCTATGCCAGACGCTAGCCTCAATGAATCGACCCCCTACCTGCTCTTTCATCGGTTTTCGGACGATAGGAGCAGCGACATGCACATCTGCTGCTGACAGAAGAAATAAGGAGCCAGGCATTCGGCTTTCGGTATTCGGTATTACTTTATTCGGTATACCCGTGCAGCGCCAGCTACAGCACACGTAATTGAATAATAGAAAACGTAGACAGGCAGCCAGCTAGCTGCAGTTACCGCATCCTCCGCGGCAGGTCAATCAGTGCAAACGTTAGTGAAGCCCACTTGGCGAAGCTGTTCGTGCCCGTAATGGCAGGAAGTGCAGAATACCGTATGGGACTTCGCTCGTACTGTAATCAAGTCTTCGTATGCACTCGCCGATGCCGGAACTAGGACGCGAACTGTGCTTATAGGCACCCTGGCTGGCTGTTGCTATGGGAGTTGCCCGATATAGATTACGCGCAGTCTCCCGTGATAATCACGAACACGCTGATTCTCCCAAGATTAGCGTAGCGAAATGTGATTTACAGGAGTGACTGAATTGCTCGGACGACCATGACGTGGGACAACAAACGCATAGCCACGCAGCACATTGAGGCTAGTGATTAGGACGCATATTACCACTCGATAATAGGTCGCTTTATAAAATGAACCATTCACGACCGACTGGTGCTGTTAATGGCCCACTGATGGGGCGCAGCTCGTATCGCTGATAAGACGTGACAATAAAGGACGTTAGAATGAACTCATTTTGTTCTACATGCCAAGTTTCATCATGGTAATCATATGTTAGAATCTATTCAAAATCCACAAGCTCGTTTCGCAAAAATTGTGGTGTCATCGTCATTTGCCGTGAACGAGAAATCATCACACTACCCGTAAGCGGAAAATCGAGAAAGATGCAAATAAAGATATTAAAATATTTATTTCCAATGAGAATTTAAGCGAGGCTGTCAGCGTGGCGAGCAGGTGTTCAACCACAGAGTTACGTTCTTGCTTGAAGCTGCTTCAGAAATAAAACCGAAAAAAAAAACACTCACTATATGACTGTCATGTCGTGAGAGTAGCCCCCTTCATTTTTGTCGCTATTTTACGTTCCGAACCAATGTATGATTACGAGAGATGCTATGGCAGAGGGCTCCAAAAATTTAGACAAGTTCGAGTTCTTCAGTGTGAACCTAATTCCTAAGTACACAGGCCTCATTTTTGCCTGCATCGAAAATGCTTGGTAGGTGGCAACCAACGCCTCAAAAACGGCGCTTGCTGAAGAGGCAATCAACGTTCAAGAACTGTGTTTAGACAGTGCAAAACTAAAAAAAACATTTCACGCACTAAGAACTATCCTGAAAGGGAAAATCTGACGAGGCTTCAATTGCAAAGCTGTCATTGTGAACCTCTCTATACTAACTGTTATTCACATTCCCCTAACCTCGTTTTCCAAACGGGTCCCGGGTTACTGTTTTATGCTTATCACTGTTTATCCTATATATCAGCCATATTCAAGCATTCATTTTACAGCGCCAAAGAGCGGCTGTCAGAACCACGAGCACGATATGGTCTTCGATGTCACCAGCGGTGACAGCCAAGCCATTACTTAAATGAAAGTTTCCCAGCCACGCCCATTCAAAAAGAGCTCACGCAGCGACCGACAAGATTTCGGCGCTGTCGCCTTGTCTTCTTAACAGACGCGGCCGCACGAAGCTGTCTCGAATAGAGCAATCAGCGGCGTCGCTAGATCAACGACGTCCCGCTAGCACAACGCTATAGGGTAAAATGGCGTATGTCTCATCACTGAAGCGAAAGAGGCCGCGAATTACGCTTTAAGGAGGGCTCAGAGGGATGGTCGAGACCCAGGTCGTGTTCGTGGCTTTTTGCCGTCGTCGTCAGTAAACTTGCCATTGAGCCTTTGACAAACTCAATCCGCGTCTGAAAGTCATAAGCGAAGATGCACATGCACTTAGCCAGACTGAATTATCAAGCTAGGTGAAAAACCGGGCTAACACCTCTGGGAATTTTATTAAATATTGTTGCCGCTCTCTCATTTCTGAACTTTCTATTGCCGCTTATTACACCACTTCATCTTCAACGGTTAGGCTCGCCACGAGCACTGCGAAAGATATGGCGTTTTCGCGTGGTCTCTCGACGTTCAGGATGGAGGTGTCGCGATTAGTTTTGTAGCTTTAGAATGTTACAGAACTGGAATATGGCTGGTGTATAATGAGACATATTGGGTGTGGTGTGGTGCTATGTGAATCCGGCTCACAGGCGCCCCGCACGTCATCATAATAATATTTCAATTCAATCTGAGAGAAGGAAACCGCATGGGGCAGTCACATGTAAATCTTGATAGGCTACATCTGCTGGCCGTCTATAGAACGTCCTCCCACTTCCTCTCAACGGACGTGTGGAATGAATGTTGAGCTTGCTTGTCGAGTGCTGTCTAGCATCTCCTTGATTTGCATTTCTGTGGGCCCTTGTGTATTCTGAGTGCCCATAACAGATTCATGTTAGCGTGTACAGTCGCGAGGGAAATTCTATGGACTACAGGAGCACGTATCAAACTGCATCGTTGCGCCTCCAGATTGCTTCACGGCTAACTTCGAGATTCTGAATTGCGCATGCGCTTCCTTTTCCACCTTCCAGTCTTCTCGTTCGCTTTCTTAAATCGCTTGTATACTCCAACATGTGGCGAAGCGCAACGTGTTACCAGTGTCATTTCCACAGTAGTGTGGCGGCGCCCAAGTGGTGATATGCCACGTGGCCGGGATGTTGAAGAAAACAGTCGTTGGCGGGTTCAAGACGTAACTTCTTATTGAGGGGAACTTGGGCACGGGAAACAAAAAGTCAAGCTACAGGCAAAGCACACTTTTAGACTGATATCGGCAAGCAGCGCGTCAGCTGTCGATAATCCAACCTGCGTTAACGTGTGTCGGCATTATTACACGAGATATCGAAGCTTTTGTAGTCGGTTACAACCTAAGAATAAATACACGCTCCAACCCCCCCCCCCTTCCCGTACAGCAGCATGGAACAGAGCAATGACTGGCGATTTACGTTCTAACCATCAGCACGTTTTTGCTGGTAATGCAAATGCTACACATAGTATAGGTTAAAGGTTCATGGTTTATTGTTAAAGCGTCATGTTTTGCAGAGCAGTGCAGTCGGAAATTCTGATAAAACTTGTCGAGAAATAAAATATTTCGAAGAAAAACTGGTGAAAGAAACGTGAGCCTGTACGGGTAAGTGATATGCAATATAACATTGTAATTCCGTGGGACAATTTTGCAAACTTAGACGGTTTAGGACGGTGACCACTTTGGGCGGAGCTTAGATTTATGCCTAAATTGTCATCGACTATAGAATTATTGCTGGTGCTCGCGCAAGCTCTCAAATAAACTTGACTCTTCGCGTCCTGCGCCTAATGTTAACGGAATGATTTCAGACAATCCCGCATTTTTCAGAACATAGCTACGTGGTCAGAGCTGAGCGTTGCAGCCGTTTTTGTTGGTCATATTTGAAAACATAAAAGGAAAGGAAGAAACGTGTGGGGCAATATTCTGACAAAAATACCGTGCTAGTGGAATTCAAGTGTCTTCGTCACTGTGCCATAGCTCGACGTTTCCACATTGGCTGCTTAATTTGCACTCCCGCGTTCCAATACGCGCCCGGTTGAAGAGAGCGAATGAGCTGACTGGACGGTAAAAAAAAAAGGACATGGGTTCCCTCTGCATGCTTCCAGACTCCCTCATTATGCCATCACAAAGCGCACAGGTGCAGTTTGGCACGCGCTCTTGCGTCCTCCAGAATTTTTCTCGCCACTGTTGCCCATGTAAAATCAATATCTGAGGTTTTCTGTCCCACAGTCAAGCTACGGTTTTGAGAGATGCCGTAGTGAAGGGCTCAGGAAAATTCCGACCATCTGGTGTTCTTTAACGCACGCTTACATCACACAGGACAGGCTTTACTCGCATTCGCCCTATAGCGTACATCGAAATGTGACTGCCACGGCTGGGATCGAACCCCTTACCATCGGGTCAGCAGCACAGCCGCGTAACTACTATACAGCCACGGCGGACGAATTTAGTGCATGTGTCCATGCGTGTGCATGTGTTGTATGTAGATGCATGCCCGTGTGTACATGCCCACTTGAGTGTATTTTATATGTTTTAGTTCAAATACTTGGGTATACTACCATCTTCAAATGAAACTCAAACACTGGCAAGCATTAGAAACGGTACAGTGGGCACCGTATGGGGCGCCTTATTATGGTTTGGAATCAACGCGCATGTGTACAGTGATCCCTGGGTGGAGCACGCTATGCACCTTGCCAACGAAGGCTCTCTGGGCGCCACCATAAGCCCCTCTGGGCTGTTGTTAACATGCGTCACACCCCCAACAAGGCTCGGTAGAAGCTGTGACGTCGGCTTTTGTACTCCCGTGCAACAGCCCAGAAAGGAGGGGATCCTCCCCTCCGTTAGAAAGGTCTATTCCATCGTGCGGTTAGGGTGTTATTCGACGCCGACATTACGTGTGTATGTCGCATATATGTGTGTGTTGAGGGCGATAGGTAGCGGGCATATTATGAAGGAAATAGTTAGGCATTTATTACGTACCTGACAAGAAGTGCAGTGCCAACGCGTGTCAAACGTCATTCACTCCACTATCTTGTGTTACGTCATAGGCAAGCCGCCTATGTATACTTAATCATCTGCGAAACAAATGTCGTTCTGCGTTGGTTCTCAGCTCCGCTCGGTCACTCTGGGTTAGTTACTGCATTACCGAAACCATGATATGGTCACAAAAAGCCTCAGGAGGGAAGAGCGCTTTAGGTTTGATCACCGGGATATCGTCGTGTAACAAGGTAGATGCTAAGGGTAAAATAGTAAACAGTACTATGTTACTCTTGGGTGCTTATGCTAAACGCATGCGTTCATAATTTACACCAATGGTTTAAGAAGTACGGAGCCTCCTACTGTCAAAGTTCCGTTTTCCAGGAGCATAAACTGAAACTAACCAGACATTTATCTGGAGGTGAACGCACAATACCAAAAAAGTTTCCTAGGATACCAGAAACCTTCTAGCTAGCAAGAATTTACAAACAACGTCCGCACGTGGGCGACGAACAGACAAAAAAATAATGGCAAAAAGTAGACTGCATGCCATATATGCAGGGTCACTCCTCGCTGAAGCATCGCCTTAGCGGATCAGAGCTTTTCGGCATACCGCACTGACGGCGCGCCCGAGTCGATGCTCTGTTAGGTTTACCAAGAGTTGTGCTTGCAGCCGATAAGACGCCAGGAGAAGTACTTTCCTTTGGTTATAGACGAAGAGCAGCTATACATAACCGCATTACGGGTCTCGAAGGGCATGGACCTTCGATGCTGTCTGCACGTGCGTATATTCGTGAAAGATCAGAAGGAGCCAGCTCCGTTAGAAGATATATGCTAGAGATCGACCAGTTTATGCAAACTGCGCCCTTTGGCATATCAGCCCCCTACTACCTTCGTAAGTCTTGCTGAGGGGATCTAGATTTTTTGTGTTGTCTTTCGCTGTTTCTGAAATACATGGCAATTATGGGACGTTGGTGGCATAATGTGCTTGAATTAGTAACCGAAATAGTGATAGAAAAACTTCTGGTGAAAAAAAACTTCCCTTTTACTATCAGCAGTTGATTACCATGACCACTAGGCTATCGCAACGGGTAAGCCATGCTCTAATAAAGTGATAACCATGGGGCTTCCAGATCCCACTAGTCGCATTGATGTGTGAAGGTACTTACGATAACTCGTGTTTTGAAAGATCCAGTCTTCAGAGCGTAATGAATGCGTGTTAACTGCTACGTCACGTATTTTTTTTTGGCTCTACTAGTTTTGTTTATGGCCAGCATCCATCTACCTATTCAAAGCCGCCTGTCAAAAAATTTGTGCATCCGTATCACGGTTCTCGATACCGCATCAGGTTGCGGGGAAACCTAACACTCAGTATGGTTCCTGCATGCGCTGTTATATACTGAAGACATTTACTATCGCAAAATTAACTTTTAAGGTTTACTGTCACCTACGAAGTTAAAAAAAATAGCCCAACTGCCTGATGATTTGTTGCAGTGTTATGTAGCTCCTAAGGCCGAATAATGCACTCGGGTAAATCGCACGCCAAAGACGTGTAAAACGTGGAGCAGCGCTTGTAATTTTTTGTTTTTCGTGTCCGTCTTGTTTTTTTTTTTCTTGTGCTACAACATGGCTGTCCTCCGACACCAACTAGCCCAGCAACAAGTCCTTCTTTTGGGCATTAAGGTCGGCGCTATTGTTCACTGACTCTTCTGAACCAACAACATGGTTATACACTATGGCGGGTTTCTCGCACCTACCCCAGCATTGGCTTTTCTCGCGGTCACTTTGTGCTTGTGTGAGTTCGAGGGGTTTCGTACCGTTTACGATGTCTCGTAACACTACGCAGCACGTATTCACTGAAGCCAATGGAGGTAATATATGGAACCGGGAGATCAATTAGGCTATATTGGGAATTGCATCTGGGCACTGTTCAAAGCTGAAGGAAGGTTAACCAGAGCCCACCTCCAGTGAAGTGTAGCAACACACCTATTTGGCCTGGTTGACATCTCTGTTCTAACTGTTTTGCTGTGGAGAGGTTGAAGTTTATATTGCCTCGGCTATTCCATATCAATAGGTTCTGCAGCGAAAAAAAATAATAATACTGAACGATACTCAAAAATGAACAATCCGAAAAAAGCATAAGAGCACACTGAAACCAGTTCCAATATCATGCCAATGCACAGTTTGCTTGCAGCAGTTCACCCTGTAAAACTGTTTACACGCACACCTCCCTTTTTAACTGTCAGTATATGGACAAACACATTTCATATATATCAATCCCTGGCTGTCTATCCCAGGTGCTTATCAAGTCTGGTCTCCACTAAGAAGACTGTTAGGAAGATGTTTGCCTTTTTCTGAAGATGCATCTCAGGCCATGGTCTAAGTAATTTTTTAATGTGAGGGGCTGTCTGTCCAAACTTGCTAATTTGTTCATTATTTTTTCTCTTTCATTCGCGTATTTAACGCACTCCAAAAGAATATGGCGAACATTTTCTTCTGCATGACCACAATGGCGTTCCGGGGAGTTGGATCGATGTGTTTTGTGCAGGAAGCTGTTTGCGTATGCTACTTCCAAGCAAAGTCTGTGAAATAATGTCTCTGAGTGTCGTGGGAGATCTGTCACTATAAAAAAAGTTTCTGTGTGAATCAACCTCATAGAGTACTGATTCCTTTGATTTAGGGCTATCGAACCAATTCTCCATCGAACATTGGTTAGTTCCTTGCGTTATAAAATGTCGAATATCCACCCGAGACATAGTGATTGCGCAATCCCGTTCTTCGTTCAATGCATTTTTGGCGAGGCTGTCAGCCTCTTCATTTTTCTTTATTGTAATGTGACTGTGTATCCATTGGATTACTATGTTGGCATCCTTTGTGTATTCCCCATTCGTCCAAGGGCTCTTTTCGCGCTTATGAGCCATAACCTACACTGAGTTGACCTGTGTCCTTCCGACAGCCATAGAGTGGGCGATTGGTTTTTATCGATTCTCGCGTTTTTTGCAGAGGTGCATGTGCAGGCATAATAACACTGTTTCCACCTTGCAGTCTGGATTTTATTTTTATTTAACTCTCCCGTAAATTAATAAAATGATGTTGGAGTAAAGCGGGATGTTCATAGACTACGCACTAGCTAATACAGTACGAACCCGAAAGCCTTTCTTCAACTAAGATAACCAAAAGCTTTTCCTCATGCAAGGAAAAAAACTCATAACGGGCGATAGGATCAACTAAAATGAATTTCAGGAGCCAAGGTTCTTAAACATTCGCCCACTGCACAGTATAGCAAGGTGTTTTTCTACTCAGACAAAATTGAGAACTCGGCCGCCGATAACAGCCGATAATCAAACCCTCGACCTTGAGATTAGCAGAGGAACGTCAGGTCTACTAAAACGCCCGTGCAATATGAGTAAGGTGTAAGTTTCTTGAGCAACACTTGCCTATGACAAAGCGCCATTTTGTAACGTTTCATATGTACTTACTTTTCACGACG
Source organism: Rhipicephalus microplus (assembly GCF_043290135.1). Classification (NCBI taxonomy): domain Eukaryota; kingdom Metazoa; phylum Arthropoda; class Arachnida; order Ixodida; family Ixodidae; genus Rhipicephalus; species Rhipicephalus microplus. Next base: position 34,582,327 of record NC_134702.1, on the reverse strand, counting down.
GGAATATAAAAAGAACACCAATATGGTTTCCTACTGCGTACCGTGGTTAGTACTGTAGAGAGCCCGCGTTTCGGAGCACACAACAACAGCTATATGTTTTACTAAGAACGACACTGTGAAGACACGACTCTGAAAGTTCGCGTGGGGTCAGAGTGGCTTGGAGTCCAAGGTCAGCGGCGATGAGCGGCCTCTAACTGAAACATGCATGGCCTCCCACGCCCTGATGGGAATTAGCCGTACGACCCGTTTTTGCTCTTACATAGCACTGGATGACCTTCTCACTTATATTAAATATAGAGCACCACAAATAAGGTTTCGATCGGTACGGAGCCTTCTATTACTCCCATATCATAGCGTGCTTGGTTATCTTCTTTCACAAGGTTGTGCTCGCACTATTTCCGAAGCATCGAAGACAAAGATCAATAAGCGACCCATTGGCTCTCGTTCTCCTACATCGAGCCACTACAGTAATAGCCTTCGACAGCATGATAAACCAGGACTCAGTTTTGCGTGCTTTGTAATAGGGTAAGACAGCAAAGACATCCTACGTCGTTAGGACTTTAAATAATCGTGCATCCGACTTCCGGCGTTTATTCGCTTCATCCGGAAGGAAAGTACGGGGGTGGCGCAGGCAGCTTATTGCATGCAGAGTTTTGTTGTTCCGAGTAAGTTCTTTATAATCGTACGGAAGCAACGCGAAATATCAGGACAATAGAGGTACACACACAACACACGAAGCACTGACGTCGACACAGAATTACAGGAAGTCAAAAGACACTGATCCAAGGACAAGATTTCACGCACGAAGGTCAACTTGTTAAACCAACTAGCCGACGAATTGACACTTCATTGTTTTATTTCCGATTGAAATGACTCGGTGACAGAGCTCATCTTCGGTGTATTTTTATTAAACACCCTTTTTTAGGATCTCCCACGTTGGGAGTCAATAGACAGATACTTCTTGTGCTAGTTTTAATTAAGGACCGTACGCGAAAAACAATACAAAAGAAAAAAAGACTGAATTGATTGAGCCATCTGCCACGCTGAAGTACTTCAGATATTTAGCGAGAGTAACGCAGAAGGAAGTAAAAAAAGCTTAACCAGTGCCTGGTTAAGTTAACTAGAATTGAGTTCCCGCGTGTTTCTGCGGTCGCCATTTTGTATACGCGTGCATACATAAGCTCTTTTTTTGTATGCTTCAAGTTGTCTCTCTTTTCTTTTTAGGAACTATGACTAGAGTATGTGGGCTGTAGTTACACTTCCTTGACAGAAAAAAAAGGAAAACATTGAATATAAATAATAAAAAACATTTGTATGAAGTCCATTTTACATAATAAGTAATGTATGTAATTCAAACGCTCAACGCCTTCAGGGCTCTTTAATAATTTTACAAATTTGATTATGACAAGGACGCTACTCTAAAACAAGCTCGAAAATGCGTACGAAGAAACAAACTCGGTGGCTGCAGGTGAAATGTCAACGAATTTTCGTATTTCTGTTACACTCTCTTGATTTCGCGTTTCTTTCGCAATATATAAAACGGGATACTTATTATTATTATTATATTCACGAGGAAAATAAAAACATAAAATAAAACGTCTGTAACGTTGAAGACGTGCAAGTGCACTAGCACTGATGAACCAGATATACAGGGCGGTTCATCTTTTCACAGTTTTTAGGGCTTCACATTTGTACCTATGACTTCTTTTCTAAAACGAGTGTCACACGAAAGAGAGAAAAATGGTGTACAACAAGGACGAGACGGCACCGCCTGAAACTGAATGGTTCACTGGGTATTCAAGAAGCACGAAATTTATTTTCCACTGGGGCATCCTTACCAGAAAAAAAATTTGAGTCCTTTGCCTCTGTCAAAGTTCGTATTCGCGAGCAGGAATAGGTTCACCGAAACAAGCAGTAAACATGAAATAAGAAAATAAATAGAAGGATCAAGCCAGAATTACGGTGGTCGTTTTAGTGTGAAGCACGTGTCTTGAAATGTTCAATTTGAGAAACCAGAAGTAAGGTTGCTTCATGTAAAAAAAAAAGAAAACACCGAGAAGAGATTGTCACATAGGTTTCGCAAAAAACTCACGTACGTAGTACAAGTTCCGAACGTGGTGGAAAAAGGTGTGTTTGAAAACAGAAGTTCACGTACTGTATACTGGAATATTTTAATTGAAGAATTCTTGGCTGTTTAGAAGCAATTTAAACAAAATGCGCGCGTATTGGGGTACTTGACGGCAATACTTTGTTATGCTTCTTGAGAAGCCATGCTGGCGGAATTACCCAAAATTGAAGGCAACACTATCTTTTACGAGCACACTTGGTTTCCTGCGTGCGTGTCTGTGGTTAATTATAAGATTCGAGGTTCTATCGGTCAAGTTTGTGCCCAGAAAATAAATGTCACGTGTGTTACAACAACAATCATGAACGGTACCATGGGTGATATAAATCTGATTTATACGGGCGAAACACGTCGGCTGTTTATATGAGCGTCAATGTTGAGCCCGAAGGAATTGCTCGGTCACCCGTGTGGTTGTAATGTACCCAACCGGCATTCGCGTTATTATACGCTTTCCAATAACGCGATGACATTTGTTAAGAGTTGAGAACCAATAACTGGATAAAATTACATCATCAAGCACGTGTGCTAATTACAGAATATATGCTCCATCGTAGGTTTCCCGTGTTTTCATGTCGTAAGGAGCGCACTAAAATGCTGGGTCGGCTTTCCATAAGGCGGTTGTTATAAATGCGCTACACATGGACCACACTAAGCGTAGATTTGACCTGCGAATAGCTGTTCCTTCATAATTATATAACTGTGGTATACGCATGAAGATGTTCAAAGGAAATAAAACGTACTCCTCAGTAATATGCAAGAAAGGCTCCTTTGGAGGCAGGTTTCTACATTTGCAATGAAATGGAATTACATTTTACTTTCTGACTACTCCTGTTTTATTTCTTGCATCTCATGATGAGACTGTCATTGTTATTGTCGCAATAACTCGCTACATAAGACGATTGACATCTAAGGACGATTGCACACATCAACTTGCAGAAAACAAAGCGCAGAGACCAAACCAGGTGTGTTTTATGGCAGTAAGAGCAAAATATAAGCTATTTATTCTATACTGCAGTGAAAAGGATATCCTTCCTAGCATTGTTCATTTACAAACGCACCCCACTGCTCAGCGAGTATGCACGAGAAATGCATGCTTGTTCATCGTTGTGTTCAAGTATTCCCAATATGTAGAAAACTGGCATTCCCTTCCGACATTTACAGCTTTTTCAGCTAATAACAAAGATTCACATGTCCGAGAAAGCAATGTTACAATTATTTACCTTAGAATGCACTGTTGGCGCGAAATACTTGCGTCGGATCGTTTGAGGCTAGTGTTTTTTTTATGTGCGTCGGGCAGAAAAAAGCATGACTCTCAGACACTTGGCGTGACGTAGCACGCGGCAGAAAGAGGATCTGAAGAGGCCTGAAAAATGTTCAGAGAGTGCTGCTAGTAGAGGGGGGGGGGGGGGGGGTAGCTTCGGTAAAGTATAACTGCCCACACTGAAGACAGTCCTTCCTATTCTCGAATACGAAAGAGATTGGTTATAACAGACAGTACATTATTCACACCAATACAACGGGAAAGGTAGCTGTTCTTGATTATCTTCCGTATGTTAATAGTCGCCACACACAAGAAATATCAGGTGGACCCCACTCTCTCTACTTTCGACAGGTTAGAACATTCAGAAAATGTTTCATCGGGTGATTGCTCCATAGCGCCAAAGCGACAACTTGTAAGGTTATGTGCGCCCAGAATGTGTCATAAAAAATAAATAAATAAATAAAATAAAAAAAATAAATAAATAGGCACTTTTAATTCAGAATCAAAGACACTTCATGACGCTTGTGAGGTACAAACAATAAAGAAACAGATCAGGCTTGAAAGGGTCCCCACCTGATTTGGCAAATAATAGATTCTCATACCAAATAATTAGTTGCTTACAAATGATTCCAGAATTATAATTTTTGTGAGTTGCGATACACAATAAAGCGTATGTATATCAAGCCCGGCTCCACAACAGTGACCACGCAGAAACACAAAGGAACACTCGAAAAGTTCATTACTTTGAGTTCCTGCAGAGTCGTGTTTTCGACGCCACCATTAATGTTTATACCAAGCATGTACCGACAATCTCCACAGCGAGTAATACTAGTACTGGTAATACTAAACCAATGTTTCGCCATCTAAGGACTGTCGGGTGGAAGGAGAGACGTTGTTCAAAATAATTTGATTGTCGGTATTCTTTCTGCCGTAGTTTATACTGCAAAGTAAATAAAAACAAAACGCTGCACGTCTTCAAAACAATTCAGATATGTCAAAGACTTTGAGGGAATAGTCTCCTTGCTTTTTTTTATCTACACCAGGGCCTAGTCGTTATAGTTTGCGTAGTCCCTGACCTTGCTGAACACATCAAAGCGATAGATGTTTGCCGTAGAGGGATCAACCGTAACCGCCTGCGCCTTCGCACTATAGAAGAGAGGAGCAAACACGCACGCAACGCGCGCACAAGCACACACACACACACACACACACACAACACACACACACACACACACACACACACACACACACACACACACACACACACACATAAGTATACACACGAACACATACAGAAATAGAGAAAAAACTACCGCTACAGTGACTAGTCTTGCCGAACACTACCTTGTGCTAATATTGTTCTGCGGTGACTAAGCATTATATGAAAGTGGCAAGGTACTCTCGTATATACATACTGGTATGAGTTGCATCGGTGGACCGGGATGTGTCCTGAGACGGCTAACTTCTCCGTTATCTTGGGTGCGTACATTTTTTTTAACCAAGCTAAACAGTGGACACGCAGAGCTCTCAATCGTGTGAACACAATCCAAACACAAGCAAACGAATACGACGCATGATGGCTACGTGATATCTCTATTCTACCATGCTCGCCTGGAGTAAACATCCAGCTCCGTCAGTCAAAGTAACGAATGTCCATCGCCTATGCACGCGTCCACTCAAGGGAAGTATATAGAGTATGTATGTGTATAGAGTATGAGATAAGCATTTAGCCGAGTCAACAATCGCGAGACGACTGTCCTTATACGGCTGCCCGAAAAAACAACCACAGCCACAGAAACAGCACAGCGTACGTTCTTCCTCACTCTCTAGGCTCGAGTCAAACAGGAAGACAGTAATCACTGTACACAAGAAGTTAACTTTGCCAGAGTTATGAGCAGAAGAGAGAAAGAACACAAGGAGAAAGGCAGGGAGGTTAACCAGGGCTGAGCCCCGGTAGGCTACCCTGCACTGTGGAAGGGGAGAGGGGGAAGGAATGTTATAGAGGAGGAGAAAAAAGGACACTGACTGGGCCGACTCGTAACTGTTTGACATCACAAACGATGAAACAGGCCGGTGTCTTTGAGAAAACGCAACAGTGCTTGTGTTGCCTTTCGGAAATTGGATGGGCAGTGCCATGGTCCCGATACTTTCTCGACAGTGAAATCACTTCTGTCTAGTTGATTTAAAACACTGCGCAGGTGAAGCCTCTCGTTTGTGTATGCCGGGCAGTAGCATTGGATGTGTTCAATAGCCTCATCGACGGCACAGTTGTTGCACTCCACGCTGTCGGCCATCCCTATCCTAAATGGGTAGGCATTAGTGAAGGCTACGCCCAGACGCAGACAGCACAACACTGTACCTTGCTCCCTAGAAAGACCAGAGGGTAGCCGCAGTCGTAGAGATGGGTCGAGAGAATATAGTCGACGATGTGCGAACAGTGATAACTGCCGCTTCTGGAGTGTCATGTTCTGCGCCAGCTTACTTAGGTATCTAGCCAAGTCAATCCTAGATAAAGGTACATAAGGAGGGTTTGTTTGTATTCGGGTGCATTTCCGGCTGCTTCATCGGCGAGGTCGTTGCCAGAGATACCACAATGACTTGGTATCCACTGGAACACAACGTTGTGTCCTTGTTCGGTTGTATAGTGCAGCATTTCTCTGATCTCCCATACCAGTTGTTCGTACGACCCGCGACGAAGTGCCGATGAAAGACATTGTAGAGCCGCCTTGGAGTCGCAGAACACTGCCCATCGATTAGCCGGTTGTTGCTTGATATAATCGATGGCACCTCGCAGGGCAAATATTTTCGAACCAGTCGATCTGCTCACGTGACCAAGTATGTAAGTGATGTTGATGTGTCGCGATGGAATGACGGTGGCGCCGGTTGAGCTAGTCTGGGTGGTAGATCCATCTGTGTATACATGGATTCTGTCAGCGTAGAAGGTGCGTAAACAGTCCAGAGTTTTTTGCTTCAAGGCTAAGGTAGAAAGGACTTTTCGATTTCTCATTCCTGGGACGGAAAGTCACACGTCGGGTTGTCGTAGTCTCCACAAAGCGGACGGTGAACTCGCCAAGGATATAAAACCGGATGGTAGCAAATCGCGGTGGGAACTGACGACTTTAGAGAACGACGCCTGCGGTCGTTGTTTTGGAAGAAATGCCAACTGGCCCGATACCATCCGTGAAATGTGCCAAATATGTGCTCTCAGCACGTCGGTTGTGACGTAGGTTGTAACCGGATGATCCCGAGCCAATATAACTGTTCCAGCGGTTGAGGTAGTTTGTGGTGGGCCGAGACAAACACCTAGTGCCTGTGCTTGAACATGCACTACGTGTTTTCTTTTTAGGGGCGAAGCTCCTTAGGGCGTGGGCTGTGCGTCCCCTGTAGCCTGTATGTAGCCACCTCTAGTTTAGTTCTTGCAGTGTTCACTAGATGGCGGTACCGTCCCCTGTATGTAGCCCCCTCTAGTTTAGTTCTTGCAGTGTTCACTAGATGGCGGTACCGTCTCCTGTATGTAGCCACCTCTCGTTTAGTTCTTGTAGTGTTTACTAGATGGTGGTACTTGTAGCTGATGATGAAAAGATGCAAGATGTTATAAACTAGAAAGCGGTACTTGTAGTTGATGAAAGACGCGAGATCTTATAAAATAGGAATGATGTCACATATGGCGCGTGTCATTGGTTGAAGGCAATTGTTCGATTTAGTGCGGCGACGTACGCTAGGGGGAGCGTTGTAATAAAATCCGTTCGCTGTTGGCGCGCGCTCGGAGTCGCCAGATGGATAAGGCTGCACAGCGGAGAGAGCGCAAGGCGGCAGCAGCGCGCGCTCGCAGACAGAATCCCTATGTGCAAGCGCGCGAGGCAAGGGACATCGCAAGCCATCCATCGTCTAAGAACAAATAAAAGTTGATTTGTGTATATACACACACAGCGTTTCTCACGTCTTTACATGATGATCGACTGGGCGAATTACACAGAAGATTCACAGTTTACCGATGAATCCCTCCGGAGCTTCACCCATTCATCATCATTCACCCCGTGAATATGCCGTAATTTTTTTTCTTTTTTTCTTTTTATCCTTCAACCCGACTGCGCTTGTTCTGGGAGACAGAAGTGGAGGTGACTTCGAGCGCGGTTCACGAGTCAACGGTGTCCTCGACGTCTTGGAGCGCCGTCGATGACGCGATCGTCGTCGTCTAATAGATGCGGCCCCTTCCCGCTGAGACGAGTGATCTCGAACCATTTTCTTCAACACTGCCATTTCCCTTCAAGCAATCGGACAGTCTTTCGAAGATGAATCATGAGGCCCGTCACAATTCGAACATTTCATAGTATTGGATTGACATGGGTTAGTGGCCTGAGGTTCAGTGCATCGGGCACAAACAGTGGTGTTCATGCACACGCTCCTCACGTGACCCAACTTCGTACATTTTCTGCACTGAAGTGGCCTCTGTACGAAGGGACAAATAGCGTGCCGGAAGTGTCCCACCTTCATATTTGCAAGATTGTTTCAGGGCATGAACAAAGGAAAAAAGGACAGCGTAGACAGAAAGAGCGCGCTGTTCACGCGCTGAAACAATCTTGCAAATGTGACTACGCACCAACTAGCCCAAGCTTCCACTCTTGTGTCCCACCTTCACATGTGACGGGAGGGTTTCACCCTCGAATATGATCTTCGCGCAGAAAAGTTTCGGCAAACACCAAAGACGAACCACCACAAGAATTATTTTTCCATCGTCGTGTGCTTTTTCAATGATGGTACGTCTGCACGCACGAAATTGTGAAGTCCGCTAAACCACTGGATAAGCCTATACATGCAAGGCAAAGACAAATTGTGTGTAACAGAACCCCCGACACGTGTCCCGTCAAGCAAACACTGTCTCATCTATCGCATCGAATTGTCCCAGTGTAATGATGAAGCAAGCGGGGATAACCAAAGTTGCTGCGTACTCTAATTTTGTAACAATACACAACCGATATACTATCAGCGTCAAATGAAAGCCGAACAGCGGCAAGCCTTGGTGATAGTATTGTGTGTACCGTCCAGTTATCACGATTGACCAGCGCGCGCATCCTGTTCGGTTGCTCAACGTACATATCCGTGCGTATCCATGGTGATAAGTGGCCGGCGCGCACTATACTATGGCAAAGGCTTGCCACTGTTCACGCTTCATTTGACGCATATATCTGCGTCAGATGAAACACGAGAAGTTAATATACTATACGCTATCCAAAACGTTTTATTCTCTGACCTATTAGCTTACGTATAGTACGATGATTCATGTGGTGAGTATTACATAATTTTACAGTCATTCCGGCCAGGAGTAACACAGCCTGTTGCAATACCACCACCATCACACAGCTCTTCTTAGCATAATTTAGCATCTCCTTTTCTTTACAAAGCCAGTTCCTTCTTTCATTTTTCATATCTATTTGCATTTTGAATAATATCAAAAGTTAATTCCGCGTAAGGCGGACCATTGCCATTTTTTCGCAGTCTTATAGCTTTAGTGGTGAATATTTGGGTGGTACGATGAATCTTCAATTCATTTAATGCTTCTGCCGTCAGTGCGCGTTCAACTCCGGAAGGCCAGTGGATGAAGAACTATGCGTAAAAAAAGCGCTATATACAGCCAGACATCACATAAAGCAGGCCTACGCCCCTACGAATAGTTCATCAATTATTAATGGGGGCTTTTTCCGTGCGAGGTGACGCTGAGACACACGTCCACTCAACCACGTAATGGAATAGCTTCGGGTGGCGAAGCTCAGCATGAGCTATATGTAAAAAAAGAAAAAAATTATTAACAAAAAATAAAAAAGGGGTTCCACTATTCAGCCAAGGACAAACTATTCAGCTAAATGGGTGCTGAAGCACAGGGTTGATTGAGCGCATTGTCGTACAATCTGCATACCTATAAGGGCAGGGAGCCCAACACGAGTAAGAGCTTCCTCGTAACTAAAGTTTCGATAGCTATTGCTATTCGCGAATAAGAAAACAATGATTGTCAATTGACAGTTCATAACAGGTTTTTCTGCTGGCATATTGTTCGAGCACATCGGACGTGTTATTTGAAGGTCACTGGTTCACTCCCTGCCGGCTGCAAGTTATTTTAGGGGTGAAGCTCCTTATATAGGCACCCATTCGTCCCTCGTAGCCGTTGTAGTAGTGTGTAACACGCATAACATTTTGACCTCCAAGGTAATGCCGGTGAGAGATTTCTTCTGTGCGTTGTTGAACAATAAAAGAAAGTGCTAAATGTACATGCCAATGGCTGCAAAGGGGGAATGAGAGACAGGAGAATTCGGCTTTCGGAGAATCTGTCTTTTTCTTTATCATCGCAAAGTCCCTTTATTACCTTCCCTACTTTTCTTTTCTGTTTATTCTTGCTCACGACTCTCACCAATCTAGCCTCCTCGGTAGAAGCTCTGACTCTTGCATCAATCAGTACTGCGTAATCCACGCACAGCAGGTGTGCCACGAAGCTAGCGAGCACTTTGGTTCGCATGCTTTCTGTAAACGAGAGCCCGTGCCAGAAGTAAGTCTGTTTTTTTTTCTTCTGCTAAGCCGGCCATCATATTGGTTGCCATCGTTCCTCATCGCACGTTTCGTGGCAAAACGTGTAGTTGGTGTCTTTCTCTTTGCTCAATTATTTCATTAAACCATTAAAACTTGCAGAGCTTTTGATGAGCTTTTTTGCATCACTAGTGACCAATAGCTTCACTTCATTACGTCACGCGGCCGCAATGCCACAAATTTTTCAGCACTTACATGCGTGATGCATAGTGCACGTTCTATCGTGTTCTCAGGTGCACTGAACCCGTAGCTTCGTACCACTGTAGCTAGGTAAATAAAAATAAAAAAGACGCATAGCGATCGATGAAAGTGCCTGTGAAAGGAAGCGCTTTCACTGTTGTTCTTTACGGCGTATAGGTGAAATATTGCAGCAATATTATGTTAGGTTGTTAGTCGTTTCTTGTGGGACCGACAGCATAATGCATGTTCCATCCTGTTGCGTGCACTTCAAGAAGTCCTCGAGTGCCATGTGAACTAACATGTCAACTTCATGCCAACTAACATGAGTGTGTGTTTGGTGCTTTTATGCATCACGGCAGCGTTTTCCAAAAGGGATGTCAAATTTGAGGATAGAGCACGAGTTATGAGGATGATAGTTACGAAAAGGTGGTAGAAAGTATAATTAATGAAAAAAGAGTGATAAGCAACTAATGAAGGACAAACAAAAAAAGTGTTAAAGTCAGAGCAGACGACAGCATTTTCGCAGGTCTCTTGTTCGTTTGATTAAAAATTTCGCGGTTTTCCAAGGGGGAGCAATGCCTCCAGTTGATGCCTAGATTTTTGCGATAACATCATTAAACTCAGTTGATAGTTACAGACAGATACGTGCGTGGTTTATCTCTCTGATAGTGTAAGTTCAATGGAGATCATTAAAAAACAGAATGCACGCATTCATGGCCACCAGCGCCTATTCGCACTGCTTATTTTATAAGGCAGTCGTCTCGTAGCGATTGCACACTGCTTCCACACTAACTGCGTGCACACGCACCCCGCAGAAAGATCTGGTCATTAGGCAAGTGGTTCATTTGGTCCACCAGCAGCTTTAGTCAGCTGCATCTAATGTGCAGGGGAGGGGGAGGAATATGCACCAACGACGCGAGCATTTCAGCCATTCCATCGCATGCGCCCAAAGCGCGAGTATGCAAAACACACTGTCTGCACAGGCTGCTTCTCTGCAGTAGTAAACCTTAGGCCGCAAAGCCAACTAACGAGTATCGTGTTTTTGTTATAGGTTCATATCCATTGCAGAGGGGAAAGAAGCCAATCGGGCGCCATCAACTTCAACGAAGGGTAGTCTGGCAAAGTAGTGCAAGGCAAAGGGAGAACAAATACCTCTCTCGGTGTTTCGTGAATTGGGTTCGTGAACTGGCTGTTAAGCTTACTATACTGAGCCACATTTCACTCGGTTTTCTATCTCCCAACCAACTTTCCCAAATAGATCCCAAGCCATGACATAAATATGTATTGTGTTATGTTTTCTTGGTCTGTTCAATCTATTATCAGTAATCTAGCTTTAGTTTTATTCCTAGTTTAACCGACGCACGCACGGAATATTGCAAGTGAACGCTGGTATAATTATGCGTTAGCGTGCGACACGTATAGCTGAACGAAAATGAAACCAGAAATAGATCGTTTAACCGACAGACTTTTGGTCGTACACTTTTAATTTATTGTCTGCATGGAGACACTTGTATTTGTGTTCAGTTTAAAATTTACTGATTAGTTAGACCCCACAAAGTGTTTGTTCAGTCCGATCAACGCGGCTCCACGTTATAATTGCCATTCGTAGTGCACCTCAGCTGGCATTTTACTTTAATTTCAAAGCGCCACTGAGGCCGAAGGTTACACAGAACATAACTCTTCTTTTAACTATTATAAGATATGGCTAGTTTAGTGAGAGCTATAAGTACCTGTAATAAAATCACTGGTGGAATATTAGCAACAGCGAGGCGGTCTCAAAATTGTGTTTTGGAAGACGTAAGAACGCTGGCGCCTATGAGACTAACTTAAATTTCGTTTTTATTTAAGGAATAATTGGATAGTGTGGACTTGGGAGCCAATAACAGGTTCCTCTTCTAGAGCCGAATGAAGCAACTACGAGCTGGCAAATTTAATTACTATCTGTTCGTTTGTGGTGCGCAGGAAAACATTATGAAGGAGGCTCTGGTCTGAGAGAAGTAAAAACAATACAATAAAACGACACACAGGTTTACAGAAGAGAGCTCGTTTTTCGCTTGGTTAGTCTTATGAAGCAGCAGTGAAGCAAGCGCCGTATTAGGTGCTAATCATGACCCCACTCGATGCTGGCGGGGGTAATTTAAAGCCACGTGCGTCGTACTTATCTACAATCACGATTGTAGTTATTTTTCATTGTTTTTTTTTTGACGAAGTGTCTGATTATTGTAATTAGACTCACCCCCGGCTGCACTGAAAATCAAGACGACGCGTACACACCGCGAGCAAAGTGGTTGAAGATATCGAAACAGAGGTGCCGCAGAAAATCAGTGGAACAACTGTCGCTATACCGGCATCGCAGGAACTGACTGCGATCTATTATCTCGATACCCGAGGCGAAACAGAAGTTCGTCGAAAGCATGGCCTCCGAAAGAAGAGCATGGCAATTTCGCAATGGGACCGGTCCAGTAATAACCTTGAACGCCGAACGAGACTGCTTAACGAACACTCATCAGGCACACTGACGTGATGTTTTCATTTATTTATTTTATTTAGAAATACTGTCAACCCTCTATTGAGGGTTATTACATGAAAGGTGCGACACACTCGATCTATTTGTAAAAAAAATAATGCGTCCGTTGTCTATAGCTGTTGCAAACCACGCCGGGATGCCTAGCCTTATCTGTAGTTGTATGTATGTATGTATGTATGTATGTATGTATGTATGTATGTATGTATGTATGTATGTATGTATGTATGTATGTATGTATGTATGTATGTATGTATGTATGTATGTATGTATGTATGTATGTATGTATGTATGTATGTATGTATGTATGTATGTATGTATGTATGTATGTATGTATGTATGTATGTATGTATGTATGTAAGTATGTATGTATGTACCTGCATACATGCACCGGTTACGTTGCTCAGCTTCTGAACCAAAGACCAAAAGTCGTGGGTACGATCCCGGCCATGGTTGTTGCGTTTCCATAGAGGCGAAATGGTAAATGCTCATGTACTGTGCTATGTCAGTGAAGGTCAAAGAACTCCAGCTGGTCGAAATTTCCAAAGCTGTCCTCTACGGCGTCTCTCATAATCATATTTTGGTTTTGGGACGCTAAACACCCGATAATATTATTACATAAGTGTGAATGTTTACATGTATGTACGTATACGTACGTAGGTACGTATACATGTAGGTTCTTTATCACTGAAATGTTCATGCGTTTTTTTTTTCGAAAAGTAGCGTTGATTGGCGTTCCGGTCCGGCGGTCGACCTTTTACGAACATCATAACGATATGCAGGTCATAGTGTCCTTCTATAGGTTCTTCAATGATAAAATGCAGAGAGAACTACATGGAAAAGAAAAATGATACCAAGTCATGCGAATTCATAACAATGTCTCGGCGACATCAGTAGCAAAGGCCAATTACATATTTCGTTTTTTTGTGTTTTAGAGTATATTTAGATTCTAAATGTCTCATACGTGTATATTCGGCAGATATGCGCTGGTTTTCACTAAGGCAGTGACGCATTACAGCCGAATGGAAAATTATATTCAAATATTGGGCACAAGTTTAACCTCCTCCCCTCACACACACATGATTCTAAGTTTTCGTAAGATTATCAATTCGATTCCGTCAAAATAGATTGTAGAGCGCAACGCGAATAAAAAAGTGTTCACGTCCGATGGGTGTCGAAACAATGTGAAACAATTCCGTGAGCTAACGAAAAATTTTTTACGCTCTGTTTGCCAAAGGTGCTGTGCGTATTGAGTTTCAATTAAAAGTGTCGCCCATGCGATCACGCCAGTGTGCCTCAGAAACTCAAACACTTTTCACTTACGCTTGTCTGGTTTCCAATGAGATAAGACGGGCGTGAAATCGATTTTCCCGAAGCACCGATGCTATTTTGAAGCGTACCTTACTTTCCATTTCGTCAGTAAGGAAGTTCTGGAGGAGGAGGAAGAGGAGAACGTTGAGAGCAAAAAAAGAAACAGCAATGTGACATTGAATCAGTGCAAAAGTGTTCAGCGCACAGTTACGAAACAGTAAGGTAATTTCAGCTCTGTCCCCCCCCCCCCCCTTTTTTTTTTGCGTTGTGACTGCATTCAACCAGATCGGCGTGTATGAGGATTGAATAAATCTAAGAATTACGACCGTTTCGGAATGAAACACGGTGATTAAAGATTAAAATCTACGCTTCGCAAGGTACTCGTTTTCTTGCCGCATCGTTGCACTAAAGAGAAATTGCTGAGAACAAATTTTCTTATGAGACCTTTCATGGCATTTATTTCGCAAGAAAATGTGGCATGTCATCGATAGCAGAGGAAACAACCGCACATCATTACGCAATGACCAAACTTATTTTTCGGTGGCATTTTTTTAGGATCAGTTTAAACACATTCGATCTCGTTGCGTAATGTTATAAGAACAAAGGCAAGCGAAGCCTGCTTTAGAAAGCAAAAAAAAAAATGCGGCTTAGTAGAACGTGTTCTCGGGCTAGTTGGTTCATGCTGAAGAAATGTTATAGACGCAACCGACATAGTCGAGAGAATAGACCGTCACTTGCAACTAAATTTGTTTGAAAAAAAAAGGGGAGGGGCTTCTTTTTACATACTTGCGGACGTGTGTGCAGTTACATTTGTGCAGGGCGATGGCGAACGATTCCATTCGGGTTACGTGCTTAACCCGTTTTGTAAAATAAGAAATATTTCTTGCATTTCGCTTTCTTATGACCGAGTTAACGTTGATGACCTAAATGCAGGCTCAGGATGAAGTTTGCGAAAAATATACCGAAAACTTTGAAAGTGCCAGGAAATTCAAAATAGTTCAAAACAGTTCTTCAGGAGGCGTGTCGATATTTCTTAATCTGTCGAAACGTGCTAATTTTAAACGAGGCGCCCTCGAAATGAAAAGTGAGAAATGGGAGTGTTAAGCTACGTGTTGCAGAAT
This sequence comes from Rhipicephalus microplus, assembly GCF_043290135.1. NCBI lineage: Eukaryota > Metazoa > Arthropoda > Arachnida > Ixodida > Ixodidae > Rhipicephalus > Rhipicephalus microplus. Next base: position 34,567,229 of record NC_134702.1, on the reverse strand, counting down.
AGTCATGGTATGATTTAAAGTCACACTATTTTTTTCGAACCAGCTGAATTAAGTTTTCTATTATTAAACACAGGAAGAAGGCAAACAAACGTCTATTCTCCGGAAGATACAAAATACAACTCAAGCGAAGAAAGAAAAAAAAGAATAATTTTTTTAGAAAGCAGACAACATTAATTTCGAGTCCGCATCGGCCTTGTTGTATGCAGGCTTTGTTTGGCAGCGCCGTTCCACGTTTTGAAAAGTCGAGTCCATACCACACCAGCTGCTCAGCAGCAGCTGAACACTTGTTCTGATTTCTCGTGCCAGCTCGGCATATTCTTCTTACTTTCGTGTTCTTTTTTTTTCCTCGAAGTGGTCCTCAGCTCAGCGGCGGTAATTCGGCGCTACGCATAAAAAGGAAACACATAACACAGCTGGATTTTTGCCGAACGTTCACGACAAAGCTAGTGAAGAAATACGTAGTTCAAGTTACTTTGTTATCGTGAATTACAGTTCATGCAAGGGTGAACGGACGCAATTTATGTTCACAGAGAGACTCATGCAGTCTCGTGTCCTACATTCAACGTTGCCTGTGTACACAATTAATCTTCCTTTCCCTCTGGTATCCATCTGTCACTTTTTTCTCGTGTTCTCTCTTAAACATGTTCCGCCTCGGTAATAAACGTATGGGTGCTATGGTAGGAGAGATAGAATCAACTTGATTGAGCTCTCGAAGATTCGATGGTGCGTGCTCGCACCAGATGGTGTTGTTCCTTATTATCGGGACCCATATTTCTCCAGCAACTCCTGACCCCTGTGGAGTCGGCAGGGTGGGTGGCAGACCTTGTGGTGTTGGACCACAAGGTCTCCCATCGATCAAGGGTTGGGAGGAGATGTAATTATGGGTCGTCCTCGTGAAACGCCTGCCATTGATTGTGGAGCCGACGCACAAATTCTACCCCTGTTATGGGAAAGGAATCAACACCGCAGGTTATTAGTCGACCAATTAGAGAGTTTTAGTACTGCGGAATGGTGCTACGTACGCATCACGCAAGCGCCTTGCGTTACGTGGCGTCGTTTGCCACTAATCGGCTTTTAGTACGCCGTAGTACCCGCGTACGTAACGAGCGTCAAGCGTGTTGCGTCATCTGGTAGATCAGAATAGAAGCACGTGTTGTTGAAAGCCAATGTGAGCCAATGCAAGTGTTATAGCCAGATTATGGCCATATTTTAAGCCGCAGAGCCGGTCGGTGCTTGCCTTCGATGCCGTCATTTTGCAAAACGAAGCCTCGCGCTGTCGCGAACTTGTTCGAGAGTGGCGCGATCAGCTCATACGTACGCACGCGCGCATCTCATGCGTGCGTACGTAGCGGCTGCGTACGTAACGCGATACGTGCGCGTTGCGGTCTGCGCATGCGCACTACGCAGAACGTGGCGTCCTTACGTACGCAACGCCGCCACGTACGCATCGTACGCAGTACTAAAACTCTCTATTATCCCACAATCTCTGGAAGTGGCACACACCTTGTGTTGACGGACTACGCCGATGACAATGAGAAAAACTAAGGTGTACGAGTTTTTTTTTGAAACTTTATATTTGTGAAATCTGATAAAGTCTGTAGAGGATACTACGCTTCTCCGAACAATGACGAAGGCTAGCACAGTGAATGCATGCCTACTACACAGAAATTATGATAATGTATGGCGTAGTAGGTTTCCAGCAAGCGTGCTTGTAGCAGCTACCCACACCGTGTTCACAAAAGGCTCTGAAAAGCCGCTCTTTCAGCTTTCCCTGTAACCATGCGGCGCGTTCCGCGCCGGCCTGGTGTTTTTTTTTTTTTTTTTTATGGAAGGCCATCTTCGTGGCTAACAGCACCTCTGTCGTAACGATCCCTGCTGAATGCGGACGCGCGTCTGATGAAACTCCCTCCGCTTTACTTCTCTGCTTTGTTCGATTACAACGGCTTACAATTAGTTTTGTAGCCCGAAGCTTAGAGTACCGCAAGGTTACGCAGATAGCGACATATTATCCGTTTTCTGCTATTGAGGATTCATTTGCGACGAACATCAGAACAGTTTTCCTTATTCTAATCTTCGATAAGCATGAAAGTGTGCAAATGGCGTCGTATATTTGGCATTATAGGCTGTGTTCCAATTATTAGACAGCACGCAGACAGTCTAGCAGACTGCTTAGAAGACAGCACCGAGCCCATTCTGTCCGAAAATTGGAACACGTCTTGACGGCTTTTACGCGACGCTGCGCCACCTCGTGTCCAAAAGAGAAACTCAAAATAAACAAACGTAACAGCTGTATTTTCTGGCTTAATTTGTGTTGAAATCTGAAACTAATTAAACGTTACTCACATTAAGCTTCTGGAGAAGCATCTGCGTGTGTGCAGGCGACCATTCCGTAGAGATTCGGTCTACCTGAGCGATTCGCTGTGTCGCCACCTTGTTTACACAGCAAAGTAGCCTGCATCGTATTTGTCTACGATGCGGTTCTCTCGGAACTGTCTATTTTGCCGGCTACGTGAGAATCCGAATGGGACTCAAGATGGCCGCCGTCCATTTATTGTCTATTAAGCCATCTACGGTGAGAATTGGAACACACCCGTACTGGAGAAACATGGCCAGTCCGAGAACTAGGTCTGCTGATTGTTCTGGCCTTGCCCCGCTAGAACAAACTGTGCAGTTTCTTCATCGCCCACTTAACGTTCAGTTAATTCTACAAAGCAATGTTGACAAGTGATATTACAATGGTATATTTACATCATTTCTTTGCATTTAAACAAGTTGTAGCAATTAAAGATATCACCTCTGAGCTTGCTCACTCAATTCAACTCATTACACACGCAGCTCTGCTGAGCGCTTCCCCGTTCAACGTTTCTGACACTTTTAAGAGGCAGTCTGTTCAGCACCACAATGCTAGTCTTTTTCACGACTTTAGCATTGCCAACTAAGCCATTTGTTGACCGCGACGACTTGTCCGGGTAAGTAACTGGAAACTCCAGCTAGTTTAAGCCGCCCATAAGCTGGCCGTCTTCGAATTGGGGAAGGTGATTTTAGTGTCATTATTTGTACTATCCCTGCCCAAACAGGTGGGTGGTGAACATGCCTGATATTTTTAATGAAACAAAATTTTCCGATGAAAATATTCAGCGGCAGCAACACTTCAGTGCGAAGTTTTGTCATTGTTGTAGCGGGTTTCATTAAACTTACGTCATAAAGCTTATGGGGAATTTCATTGGGAGAGGACGAGCACTCAAAAGCACGCTTAATGTGCTCTTTTCAAAGCCGGCGTTCTTTTAATGGTCGAGCAGATACAGGAGCATTGTCATCGATTGGCAGAGCGAGAGTGCTTTTGCTGCACCGAGAGCAGCCAGGAGTAGTTTGCACTGCTCTCGCCTGAAAAACGGAGCAAGCGCAGTACGACGAGTCATATGGCCTTTAACGTCACAGCCTCCGATTTTTTTTTCTTCAGGGGGCAAGTGTAGCGGCCATGATAGAAACCATGTGTAGCTTGAAACCACCGCTTCGCTGTTTTGTACGGGTTGCTACACCACAAGTCGCGTGATCGAATCCTGGCTGCAGCGGCTGCATTTTCCATGGAGGCGGAAACACTGTAGCGCCGTTTGCTCAGATTTGGGTGCACGTCAAAAAAAAAAAAAAAAAACAGGTGGTCAAAACTTCCGGAGTCCTCCACTACGGCGTGTCTCATCAACCAATGGTGGTTTTGGGAAGTTAAATCCCACATATCAATCAATCGTGTGGCTACGTTGACAGCTGAACGTCTGCTGAACGTGTCGTTGCACAAACATACTACGTATCAGGATTCAGGAAAATGGGGAACAAGTGGCTGACCGATTTCTTGCCTATTTTGCTCCTGCCCCACAGCGAATATGCCGGCTTGGAATGTTTTGATCTCATGGTCTCCCCTCTCGTCACCCTCTCACCTTCTCTCCAGGAGCGTGCCACATTCAAGTGGTAGATCAAGTGGCCCTACTTTCAGGGCTCTACCTCCTACTCCTCAGTGCCTTGCCACTCTGTTCTTGTTCTCACAATGGAATTCGCCATAATTACACATACATATGCCCGGAAGTGCATATGCTATGATTGTCGGTTCGCTGTTATACGCAACATAAAAAGTACCATCGTTTCACGCAGAAAAGCAAAAAAAAAGTGAAGAGGGTGAGCTTAGCGGTAGCCGTGAACTTTTTTACATGTTGGAATTGATTATATATCAGCACATTTCCGCTGGCGAGTTTTCTGTTTTGTGTAATTTTTGGCAACATTTGAAAAATTTCACGAAGGCGCAACAAGAAAGATCGTCCCGGTGTTTGCGCACGAATATACCATGATGAAGAGAGGAACACGTTTTCGTACGCAAACAATAAAGGTAACATTGCGCACTGTTACGTGTAGCGCAAAGACGCAAAGGTCAATGCAGCCTGCTGCATTTGCACCCAAGCTCGCGCTTGCCCATCGGAAAACAAATCACGGCATAGACACAATTTTATTCGCATGCAGTGTGTGCCCATACATCATGAAACGAGGTGCCACGGTTCGTGATTTACTTTTCCTACATGTACATGAGAATCTCGACTGCGCATTTGAGCGATCTAACAATACGAAGGCTGCTACTTGTAAAGAGAAGTTTAGGAGACAAATACAAAAAAGTTTTCTGGCAGTAGCAACAAGCGAAATGAGCTTTTCGTTTGACTTTATTTCGCTGAATCTTTATCTCACAGGAACAGCCGTCCCCTTGGGTCTTACAAGGCTGGCATCAGGGGCTATTATAGAGAAAACCAAACAAGAGATTAAGTATAAGGAACTTGAATATGTTTTTCCTCACCTGTGCGAGAGAAAAGTGAAGAAAGTAAAGAAAATACTTTATTAACACAGATGTCACTGTGGGCTGTAGTCCGTGCTGAAGTACATCTCTACACCGGAAAAGGAAGGGCAGTGAAAAAGTGATGATGATGACAGGTAATAAGACAAGAATGTGCATATGTGACGAAGAAGCCAATCCCGCAGTGCCAACCATAAAGCCACTCTATAGCCTCGTGGCTTCAAGGAAGGCTATAGCCATTCCACTAATGACAGCTGCGCTGTTGGCGTCAGATTATGGCCCTAACAGGAACTGACATGCAATATGTGGGATTCCAGAAATCACCCCATTTTGCTCTCAGTTGTTCGCTAGATGCTCACAAGTCTGCGTTCTCCAGTTAGGATATTTTGAACGTTTATATGTTGGAAAACAGCTGTACAGGAATGTGGCGTGAAGTGAGGTGCACAGACACATCCACACACCTTAAGAAAAAAAAATAAGCCGAAAAAAGATTTACAATATAAAGTAAACGAGGCCAACAGAATTGGAAGCACTGTATTATACGGCTCCAAATAAGTCCCACTAGAGTGACTGCCCACATGCTATTTCATATAATAATTAAAAACCTAGAAAAATGCATGCTAGAAAACAAGCGGTTCGTCTGGGTTATGAGATAGATTTCACTCTTATAGAGGTAGAAAGAACTGTATGACGAAACAAAAGCACATTTCGTAGCCATGCAAGATCTATAATGACCATGTTTTCTATTTTTAACACGAAAGGGTCTAATGCCAGGGTCTACCAAGATTTCACTGACGTGTTTCTGTCAAGAATATGACGCTGTAAAAAGATACAAAAACACAATACAAAAAGAAGCCTGTTACGTGACTTTGGAAGCACCGAGAATTGAACCCACAACCTCTCAGTCAACAGCGATAGGAAGTGGGTGCTTAACTGACTTAGTCTTCAGTGCATTTGTGTAGAGTTATTTTTTTTTTGGAGGCGCCTAATACATCTCACACTCTTTTGCTCTGTAATAGCGTCCTTTGTTGCTCGGGGTGGTGCCACCATCTAAGAGTGAAGAACTACTGCTTTTGGTAAGTTAATGCGGCAGGGACATTTTATACCAATTAACGGTATGTGATAGCTCATCCGACTCACCTTGCCTAAAATACACGTTGCCTATGTACTAAAATTCAGGAGTGCGTTCAAGAACCACAGATAGTTAAAATTTCCGAAGCCTTCCCTTATGGTGTGCCTCATAATTGTATGTCACTCATGGCACGCAAAACCACAGCACTCATGAGAAGACACCAACGTGACACCAAAGTTTCAATGCAACAGGGCGGGGAATGTCCTATTGTACTTTGTCTTACATCGACGAGATTAGTTTTTCGCACCTCGTCTTACGACATATGAGATGCGTTTTCGCTAAACCCTAGACGATGTACTTTGAGAATCACATTACGAAAGTCTCAAAGCAATAAAGTTTCGCACTCATGCACTCACCCATCACCAAGAGAGGCTAGCGCACGCGCCTTTCGAAGCCTTGAGCTGCTGCTCCGTTCTTCCTCCTTTGTCACGTGGCTCCATACCGAGCTACGCATCACCTCTTAGCACGCATAGATCTGTAGGATCTGTGTGCATCCTGGCAGTTGTGCGCAACACAACTCTACGTGCATGCTATACCGGTGGGTGGACCACTTTATCATAAGTGCCACGTAACGCACAAAAAAGAAACCGACTGCGATTGCCGCGCGATCAGCAGGACTATTTCTGGGAAAGCAATCAAGAAGACAAGCGAATCGGGTGAATCCCTCCCCTCCCCGTAAGGTTCCACAGTGAAAATATAAAACAGCGCCTATTTGAAAAACAAGACGAAGGAAATATAAGACACACACGGCACTGAACTTACGGACCAGTGCCGTGTGTGTCTCCTATTTCCTTGGTCTCGTGTTTCAAATGAGAGCTGTTTTATATTTCTCCCGTGAAATTCACAGGGGGAGGGGGAAATCCGCGCTACTTCTTTTCTCTTTATTTCGTGGGCAGTCGGAAATCTTTTCTCTCACTTCTTTTTTTCCATATCCCCTTCGGTGTTGCCATGGTGGCGCTCGCAGTAGGCAACGACTTAACGACCCCAGACGGTGAGGTGACCACTATCCACGTTCCACCGGACGCGCAGTACACCAGCCGGGAGAATGCAAAAATGCGATCTTAGGTCAAACATACGAAAAGAGATGTGCGGCATCTATACGGGAACACGGCAGGGAAGAGTACCGACTCGTACGCAACGAATACAAACCAGAATCTTAACACGTTGCTGACAAAGAGACGCGCTCGCACGCTGAACGCGGTCATAATTACGAATAAAGCAAGAATGTGCTTTGTTTCGTGGTCGTCAAACATGCCGTTAGGCAATTATGCAATCATATTTAAACAAACAAAAGGTACTTCCAATATATTTACCAGAAGGGAATGTAAATGCGTCCGCAGAAAAAAAAAAGAGTGCATTCACAGCCTCCACAGATCAGCACTTGCCGTGCATACACTGAGGTTAGTCCCACTAGTATCTGTAAGCTATACCATAATCTGTTGATAACATGGTGACTGCATTATAAAATGGCGGAGCTTGAACTGAAACAGCGAAAATGGACGATTCTGAAGGCTAAGCTGGTTTCTTCTAGGTTGTTTGTAGGTCAGCTATAGTTGACGAGGGTTGTTTCTAGGAGTTGCTTCTATGTCTTTTCTAATCCTGAACTACGCAATGCTCGCTTGTTTTTGCATTGATTCGTAGCACAGAGAAATTCGAGCTTAACGAAAGACAAACACAGACACGGCACGGACGTGCAAACTCTGGAGACAGAAGGTCACGCTGAAACCAAGCTCTCGCACCTCTCAATGATCTACGGGCACATCGTCGTTGTTTTAAGCTCACCATCGCTTTCCAAATCCACTCTTGCCTTTCTCGTACCGTAGTATTCCCTCGGTACATGCACTCAGAGTCTTCGGCTGGCCACCATTGCATCGCAGCTACTGTTTTGGCTAAATGCTATAGCCTCTTCATAAGTAGTTGGATTTGTGAAATTTCTGTGGCACAAATCCTTTAATGATGAGGACAGTTTATTGCCTAGGTCGCCTGGAGCATACCCGTGGGCAGGACAAGTTACGGCTAGACTTCACAGCTTCACTGTTAAAGTCATCAGCCCTACATCGTCACTTTCAGCGATAAATAAAATAAAAGTGAACTTCACACCTTATATGCTCGTGATGTCAGAAAGTGTTTTGCTAACATAAGGTGCCACCCTGAGGATGGCGCCTTATATTTAGGTAAAATTGACTCGGGCTTCAAAGGCTTGGCTGTTCTCACGTTAACGATGGCATACGTGTCTGGTCATTAGAAACTTACGTGTGATAGCAGTGCGAAAGATACAACAGACCTAAACAATCAATACGAGCGTTGAACTTCTTTGGCTGATGCTTTATGAGTAAATGTTTAGCGCTTGCCATAACGTTATGTTTATTATACATGGTAATGCCATTGAGAATGAATGTTTTCTTTTCACGGTTACAATACAACGGCGTCTAAAAGCTTTTATACGTTGACGAAGCATTGCAGTGTGTTAACGTGACAAGAAAAGTATATGTGAGCGTTATCAAGTAGTTACAGATACATGAAAGACACGTTCAATGACCAAGTAGAGGGTTGCGGACAGCTAACCATTCTTCGACAACTGAACATTCGAGACAGCTGAAGTGAATTGACACACCGAGAATTACCAGATCATTTTTCAGCACAACAGTTCAGAATTTAGAAACACTACAACAAAAGTGGCCGCTTGAGCAAAAGAAAAATGACAGCCACATTCGCACCGGTCCCCTTTCGAATTTCTCAGAATTCTCGCAAATACTCTCATTTGGTGCTGTTGGATAGATCTTCCATGGGACAGCGTACTGCCACCACCGACGCCGGAAGTGTGAATCACAGGCAAGTGCATTCATACTTGTCATTGTCTATTCGTTTCCGGGTAAAAAAAAATTTTTTAATAGAATACGTTGATTGCACACTGCTATGACATGTCGAAAGCGCACGGACTGCCAAACTTCATTAAGGTTTTAGATGTTGCGGGAGTTCCACAGCCAAGTGGAAATTTGAGAATTCGATCACTTTGGCAAAATATATTATGCTGAATATTACCTTAACCTTGTACGTAGGAGGCGGAGGAAAAGGAGAAACAATCACTGAGAAGAAGGAAAGGTAACCACTGTCCTACGATGATTGAAGCTGGCAGAAAGATTATTATCAAATAGAAGAAGACATTATGGAAAAGAGAGTGAGAGGAAGAACAAAGCATCTGTAGATGACGTCAATGGCGCCTTCAGAAGCTACACATTGTCTGTATATGTTTATACGGGATGGTTTATACTTTTTGTATTTTACGTGCGTAGATGAGGCAAGCATCGTGTGAGGGGCCAGCTACTCCTTCCTTGGAACAACACTGCATTGTAAAAATCGTACTTCTCTAAACAAACCAAGAAACAAAATTAGCTTACTAACTAACCAACAAGAAAATGGAAGAGAAGTACACATTATGAACATTTGAAATAATCGCAGGCTCTGGCAAACACACACTAACGAACAGGAACAAACAAACAATTTGAAAAAGGCTGAAATAGTTCAAAGAAAGTTCACACTTGCTTACATTCTTGCGAACCGGCAAATTCAAGCTTGCAAGAAGGAGGAGGACGGGGTAGGAAGAGCAGGAGCAGGAATAAAAGGATGAAAGAAAGAACAGGAAGGTTAGCCACTGCTCACACTGGTAGGTTAGCCTGTGCTGCGGAAGTGATGAGACGGGTAAAAGATGAAAGAGAAAAGATTCAAGAAAAGAAACGAGAAAAAAAGAACATGCGTCCTCCGCATGGACGCACCAACGAACCGACGCATGAACAGAAAACACGGACGAACTGATGGACGCATGGACGGACGCACGAATGAAGGGACGGTCGCAAGCTTCGTCCCAGTCATCGTCATCTACTTCGTCGATATGGAGTGCATTTTTCGTTTCTCTTTCTCTTTCGTTTTCAGCAGACTTGTTATTCTCGAATTTGTCGGGTGTACTACGTAATATAAACAATGATAATAATATTTATAACACTGCTATTACAACATCAACAAAATGATAATAATAACATCGGGGTTTTAGGTCCCAAAACAAGCACGCAAATAGAATAAAGGCCGTCGTGAAGGGCTCCGGAAATTTCGACCATCTGGTGTTCTTTAACGTGCAAAGACACCGCACAGTACACGGACCTCTTCCAATTCACCTCCACCGAAATTCGGCCACCAGGGCCTGGATCGACCGTGCGACCTTCGGTTTAGCACAACCATTACGGGGAACAGTGTGCCTGTTTCAGAAACAATGCGTCACTGTTTAGAACACTTTGTGCGATACCACGGGAGAACTGTCACTGACGATAGAATCGTTAATTCATGCCCTGTCTCTTTAGCAACACTTCGGAATGCGTTATTCTCTATCTGTATGTGAGAGCTCCTTTCATAAAGACAAAACAAGTGCGTGCCGATTGCGACATATTCTATGCCATCTTTTATTATCCAGGCATCCGAACTTCGTTCAAGATGCGTCAAGCAGATAAACCAGTCCGTGGTTGAAAGCTGTTAACGTGACCCCGCGGATCGAAATCTGGACCAGCGGTGTTGTTTTGACCACATGAACGTTCGCCTTCGTGCATCACGCAGCCTGTCGGATGGCAGACGCCACTGCCCTCTCAACCACTGTTAATGGCTGCTGTGCAATGGTCGCACAAGTTGACCACCCTGACGGCGCCGTGCACAGAGATGTCGGCTCGAGCACAATGTCTAATCATGATGGTCCCGAAGCTTCTGTCTGACTAACTGTTGTGCTTGTGCTTAAGGTCTTCCAAATGCTTTTTCATTGGCTGGGTTCTGCTGCGCGTCACCATGACGTTCGTCAGCGCCAACCACATCCTGCGGTGTGCTGTCGCAGGCCCTTTCGTGTGTCTCGCCAGTACCGCGCTGTGGTCCTTGGCTTCGATGTTGATTCCCGTAGAGGTTCCAGGGCGTCGAGAGCTCCATGAGTCGAACATACTCTGGCCCCGTGACGACGCCATAATTTTCAACAAAAGGCGCGAATTGTTTGTACTGAAGCAAACCTGGATGATATACGGCTGCATTCGAAGGCAGAATGTAGACGAGTGGTTGAGCCCCGATAGGCCGCAACAATGGCCCCGTCACGAATTCTAAGGGATATTCGTCGTGTTTACCACGCTGGCTGGCCTCGTTCTCTTGGCCGTTAGCTGGTTGGGCATGGTGGTCGGCGCGATTATGGGTCGGCTGTTGGAGCTGTTGACGTCGTCGATCAAGGCCAGTGGGGTAGTCCTGACACTGCCGGGTGGCCATCGTGGAAGCGGTCCGCAATCGACGCGCGATGGCTGAACTCTGAAACGGGGTTTATTGACAACAAGTATCCTCTGAGAACTAAAGGCGGGTGGTAACAATCGACACGAGAATGGCGGAGCTCTCACCAACAACTTGTGCTCGGCTCTTCTTCTTCTTCAAGGCATGAATTGATGGAAAAGTGGTAAATTTTCCGAGTATTTTTTCTTTGGTAGTAATCATAGACGCTGGAGTTAACAAGAATTACGAATTGAAGTGCGGCATAATGGTGAAGAGATATTTAAACGAGGATAGTTTAGTTAGATACTCTTAGACTGGAAGGTAGTGCCTCTCTGTTCGTTTGTTTGGTGCCTGAATACAAGGACACATACCCCTTCTGAGGGATTGGCGAAGAAAACATCTAGTAGGTCATGGATGGTAACTGCAATATTTCCCGCCAACGAAGGCTCTCCAACACTTTTTGAGTATGGTCAGAAAACGCTGCTGATCGGTAGTCGAGGCTCACGCGAGAACTTGCGAGCGTGACAATATAGCGTAGCAAGAGGCCTGCAGTTCACAACAAATTCTCAAGGTCAGCTAAAATTGCTTTATCCTCTCACTACATATGCTAAAAATATAGTGTCACATTGGCACAAGTATCATGCCATTAGCTGATTTTATGATGGCGTGCTCGAGATCCAATGAGGCTGCAACGGGAGGCAATCACATGCCTGCGTGCGCGCGTGATCGCACTGAAAAGTCGCACGTTCGATGAAAAAGAGAGAGTGAGAGAGAAAGTACTCAAGGTCATGAGGCACGCATGGTTTACTATTTTGCCCCGTTCAATCTCTCTCTGCTTAGCTTCCAACACTTTCGTCGGGACGAGACAAGAGTGGAAGGAATTGAACGTGCGAGATATCTCTGTTATAGCCCTGTCCCACGTGGCAACGTAAGTGTACTTTGAGCAAATGTACTTGCGCTCACCAAGTTTCGCTTTGGTGCTTCGCTGCTACACGAGAAAGCGAAGTGTGCTTTGGAAATGATAGCAGAGGCGATTGACGGATTAGTAGCACAACGTATATTTGTTATTTTTGCGTCTGCGTCTCGCCTTCGGACCACGTTGTCTTCGTGGAAGTAGCACCTGTGGCACACGTCATCTTAAAAAAATTGCCCGCAGCTTCCCTCGGGGGAACACTGAGAAGGATGCGGAGCATATAATTGGTTAACGGGGTGTTAAAGTGCGACTTACTTGGGTCGATGGCTAAATTGGTTAACGTGGTTGTAGGAGGGGGTGTTAAATGAGTGAACACGTACACACGTATGCGAAAAGGCGGCGCTGGTCGAAGGGACGTCGATCATTGTGTTTGTGGATTCGTTGGAATTCATTTCACCGCGACCTTGGACGTCGACGCGCCGTACAAACCAACCGACGAGCGGCAACTGAGCGAGCGAGCGCCGACCTTGAGTATATATACAGCGCTACGGCGCATGCACTGTCAGCTGTCGAATGTTCGAGAAGGGGGAGAAGCGCAACGGCGCATGCGCGCGCGTCAGCTGCCGATGTTCTCGAAGCGCGACGGCGCATGCGCGCGCGTCAGCTGCCGATGTTCTCGAAGCGTGACGGCGCATGCGCGCTACATTATACAGCTAGCGAATGTTCGTGAAGAGGAGAAGCGCACGCGGTGTGTAGAGGAGGAAGGGTGCACAGATGGTGGAGGAGTGAAGCGCGCGCGGTGTGTAGAGGAGGAAGGGATGCACAGATGGTGGAAGAAGGAGGAGGAAGCTTGCGGACGGCGCCGCACTACAAGCCTCGAGTATTAGATGCTCCGCATCTAATAAGTACAGAAAAACTCGCCTACACATGTGCAAGTGTACCTGGAAGTAAACAACGCGACGAATGCAGCCATTGCGGTGCATGTGCTGCCGCGTCCCCCTAGCGGACGTGGCCGCAAACAGGCCGACGGTGGAAGTAGCGAGGTTATTGTTGTATTTTATGACTCTTTTTAAACATTACAATATCCATCATAACAAAAACAATAGTTCAACTATATTATGAGCGCCGCCTTAGGCAACAGCGTATTTCTGTACATGCCACTGGTACCGAGGCCACTGGTACTTCATCGAAGCCGTCGCAGTGAAGTGAGGTTGGGGAAGTCACTTGCCGGCAAGTGTACTTTGAAGCGAGTGACACTAAACTTGCTCGTGTGACAGCGCGCAAATGACACTCGCGGCTAAGAGTACTCGCTCAAAGTCCAATTGTGTTGCTATGTGTGACAAAGGTATAACTGCAGCCGTACTTGGCGACTTTAAGATATTTTGCGGTGGCCAATTCTGGAGGGAACAAGCCCTTTTACTGTAGCCATTACATGAGTGCATGAAAAAAGTCACAGCTTTGCCGCAAAGGCAAAGCAATGAACGCGATAGCAACAAATTCGAAGGTCACGCACAGAATGGCAAGCAGATCGAAACGTGCCCCGCGTTTCTCACGCGCAAAGGATGCACAAAACGTACTCACAGGTACAGATTAACAAGAATAAGCATCTTAGTTACTTTGCTGTGTCTGAAAAGCACGCACTTTTCGCAAACGGAGGCTGTGCAACGATTTCAGTGACCTTTGTGCGCCCGTTAACTACAACAGAATCGTTCCGGCAAAACTCAAAGGCTAGCCAAGATGTACGATTCTTCCCGCTGCAAGATAAGGGCCCGCGATCAAACGTACACCCCCTTATTCTCCACGTGGGCGAAAGTACGCGTGAGAGATGAGAGCCGCCGTGCGCTCACTGCGACATCTTGCTGATAATACTCAAAACACGATAGTCCCCCCCCCCCCCCAAGATGTCCACCAATAGTGGTAAGTGGTAGAAATGAATAGCTCGCCGTTTGAACGTTGAAGGAAGTACCTCTCGGTGGATCAGCAGTTAACGCCTCGCATTCACGACGCGTAGGTACAACGTTCAATTCTGTGCACCGGAGTCTTCTCTGGGATTTCTTTTTTTCTTGCGTTTATGTATATATATATATATATATATATATATATATATATATATATATATATATATATATATATATATATATATATATATATATATATATATATATATACGGAAACATATACAGCGCATGACGCCGAGACGCCGGTGGCGAACCCCAGCCGAGGGTGTCCATATAATTGCTATCGCAAAAATAAAAAGTGTTTCAGGGCTTTTTTGAAACGGCGACAGCACGGAGAGGTTCTGGCCTCTCGAGGATCATCTTGTTTACCAAGCTGTCATACCCGAGGCCTCCTCTATACAAGAACACAACAGAGCTGCAAGTCACAAGAAGGCTCGAATGCAATCTGCCATGACGCAGGGTGACAATGTTAGGAAGCAGCGGTGCAGTCATTGGTCCCAGAATTGAACAGTGTACCAGAGATTGGCGCTGTATTGTGAGATTCAGGTGGTACTATACCCGATCATTCATGCGTCCTTAGTAGAGCCGTATCCCCAGTAATATGAAGAGGCGTTGAGTCATGATAAGCATCGATACGCGAACACCTAATAATATATAAAACAGTACAATTCACTGAGCATATCAGTAGGCGTCTAGAATCATTCTGTTTCAATGTTAGCCAGTTCCAAACAGGCCTCGAAAGACCGTTAGGTCAAAAGTCACATGTCCTTCGCTACCCGCAAAATTCATAGTCCAACTGTGGTAATATGGAAGAGTGTGATCTTTTATAAAACACAAACACACACACATGCGCGTGCGCGCACAAGTATATCGATTACTTTCTAAAAACAAGTCTTTGAACTTCTGAAAGTCTTGTGGTATATGGTGCTCTACACCTAAAACAAAGGTCATGGGAGCGAATACCGGCCACGCCGGCCACATTTTCAAAGAAGGCGAAAATGCTTGAGCCTTATGTTTCTAGATTTATGAGCACAGGAATAACCCAGAGGTGGTCAAAATTTTCAGAACTTGCCACTACGACGTCCCTCACAATATATTGTGGCTTTGGGACCTCCAACCTCATCAATTAATATTGAAACAATCCTTTTGTTTGTAAGTGCGATAGTGCCAGAGCCAAAACGCCGTGTCTGCCTGTCAGATAATGCGCTTTTTATGCCGAACTTTATCATGAGCGCAATCCTGCCAGGCTCTTTTCTGCAGCTCTAAATTTCTCAATTGACGGCCCCGCCCCATATTTTTGTTCGGCTGCAATTTCTACAGCCATACGGCTTGCATCCGACGTCTGTTTCAATCGATCCGGTTTCGCCAGAAACCGCAAGTGCGAAACAGCGTCAGCAGCAAACCTGAGGGTAAAAAAAAAATGGGAAAAGAAGCGGCAAGAAAAAAAAAATCAGGCAGTAAGTGCTCGTGTACAAACGAGTGCGTGCAGGGCAAGAAATACAGCGCGGAAGAAGAAGAGGTTTAACAACTTAGTGAACGGGAGTAAACGAAGGTCGGTATTTCATGAGAATAAACAAAGGGAAAGAAACAACGAAAAAGCAATATGTGGGCAATGAAAAAGAGCAGGAAATAATACCACAGAGAAATCTCCGTGTACAACAAGAAGAAAAAAAAATGTCAATTACGGTCAACACAACACTGACCGCCAGGGGATTACACTACTTGCTATAAAGTAATCACAAAATAAAGCCTCATTCCATCAGCACGTTTGGTGTTGTATGCAGCTTCACTGGATATTCCCGTTTACAGGGTGTAATAGCGGGCAATACATTTGAAAGATAAAAGTCTTTTATAGGATAATTCAACGTAAAAATTTTCTTTGCCTGTCTATTCATCTGTCTGTAAGTTAGCATCCATCCAATGATCCAGCCATCCGGCCAAAGTTTAACCCCCTGCTCTCCGCCCACCCATCTTGATCTGGTGCGTTCAAATTTGTGATAAATATCAATAAAAGATATTACACATATTTGAGGCGCAACATCAATAAAGGATGAGTCGGTGTGTCTTTTAAATAAAAATTGTATAGATAAGTATTTCTATACAGAAATTTTCGATACGCTGTGCTGAGGATGCGACGCTATATGGACCAAAAAGTGTGTGTTACCTACGCTTCGCTAAAAAAAAAAAAAAACTCGGGAGCTTTACGAAAAATGGCCCGGTGTTGCCATTTACCAGTGGCTATGCGTTCTAAAAAACTTCCGTTTCTTCACTTATTGCCAGATAGCACCATGTCTGACATAGCACCTACCGACAGAAAACTATAGTCTTTCGACGTCCTTTGAAACAAGACACGTAGATACGTGGGCGTTTCTTTTCTAAAAGAGATGCAGTGCCCAACACATTTGGGGAGAATGTCAATGCAAGCCTCAAAGGTTATTATAGGGATTGAAATAAATAGACTGGCTTGCTCAATGAAACAGAAAGTCCAATAGCAAAATAAGTTATGCTACTTTGACAGCACTATCAATATCACCGCGTTAATAATTAACTTTTTGCTACGACTGCGTTCAGTAAGCGAAAACCGTCAAGCAGACAACACAAAGTACTCATGAACTAATGACTACGAGTATCACTCAGAAGACAGCTATACTTAAGTTTGTTAGTGCAAGAGCTCCTCGGCGATGCATACAGAAACACCTTAACAAGTCGCAGTTTCCTAAAGGAAGGGAAAATATGCTGTATGGATCAGTAAATAAGAAACAATATCCCAAGAAGGTACGCAGTTAGCAAATGTGAAAATACTGGGTTGAGTTTCCCTCTAAGCGTTAATTATGAATACCATCAGAGTGCTCTTAAGAAGGCAATGCAAGCGGTTAAAAAGAATTTCTTATGCGTCAAAGTGTGAATGAAAACAGAACGCAAAGGGCTAAGGCGAGGGAAAGAGATATTAGTGAATACGAGATCGTCGCCAGTGACAATTGCGTATTCTTTCGCTTTCATGAAACTCTAAGTGACAGGCACACTTCGCGTACCGCAGCTTCATTACTCTGCGAGACGCGAGAAGTGGATTACTCTGGGATACCACTCTCGAACGCATGCTCATGCGTTGGTGCGTCTTGCGTTTTGATACTCACGCCGCACCTCGCTGTCGAATCGCCACTAATTGCACCGCCATCGAGGGATAAGATACAAGAACGAAGTGCGTGGCAGGATGCAGTTTTGTTTTTGTTTTTCTAGGGGGCGAAGCTCCTTAGGTTGTGGGTCGTTCCTTCTTCAGTGTTTGTTCTCGGGGCTAATAACTAAGCGTTATGAGCGACCGACCAAGTGACAAAGGGCAGCGCAGAATTTTCAGAAACGCCCCTATTGAAAGAAAAAACAAAGCAGCCAGAGACCAATAAAGGCATACATATACCTGAGATATATATCTGAAAGCAACATGTTTTTTTTTTTTACAGCGAAAGCATATATATGTTTTTGCACCTATTTCATGTCCTGTACCGAAAGCCCGATTCATCTATTCTACTTTCCGCAATATGAGCCATGCTGACTATATTGGTATTATTGATACACTTAGCACTTCTTTTGCCCAGTTTGAAGCGATTAGTATTTCCGAAGATGTTGATACTTTAACAAAGTTCTTCAGTGATCTTGTTTCAAAGTGCATTATGCGTTTTGTACCGTTAAAAACAAAAAAAGACGAATTCAGAGTTGCCTTGAATCACACGGGAAACTTTGCACCTGTCGCGACGACTTGGGCGTTTGCGGTGTGCTAAACGCACTGGTGATGCTGTTCTTGCCGCACAATTCATTGCTCCGAAGGATGAACTTCGAAGCAAAACAAATGCTGCTCGTGATTTTTACTATCGAGTTACACTCCCCGGTTTACTTAGAAATAATCCACGTAAATTTTGGAAGTCTGTCGTACCGATGGACTCTACCACTGGCACATTTGAAATAAATGACACAGTTACAGGCAATACAGCTCTTATTGCAGATGCATTCAATGATTACTTTCAATCTGTTTTTACACTTGATACGTTGTTACTTCTTTTATAGGGCATACTCGCAGTTCTATTGACTTGTTGTTTCAAACCAGGGTGCGCTGAATCTCATTTTTATACTCAATCCCAAGAAGAAAGGTAGTCCTGATGATATAGACAACAAATTCCTCTTTAGGTACTCCTTATGAACCAGTCGATATTTAACCATTATCTTTCAGAAATCTCTCTCAACGTCTGTTGTCCCTACAACATGGAAATCGGCTGAAATTCTTTCGTTATACAAATCCGGAAAAAATCTGTTTTTATTGAACTACAGACCCATCTCTATCCCATCCCGTTCTTGTAAAATACTCGAACACATAATTTTCAAGCAAATCAAATAATTTTTAGATTGCAATAATGTTTTATCTGATGCCCAGCATGGTTTTCGACGCGGGTTCAGTACCATAACCCAGCTCAGTGAATTCGCTCATGACGTCCTCCAGGTCCTTGATGCTGGTGATCAATATGACGCAATATTCATATACTTTTCCAAAGCTTTCGACACTGTTTCACATTACAAACTGCTAAAAAAGCTCACTGTTATTCTCAAAAACGAAGCATTAGTAAACTGAATTTCTTCTTTCCTATCCAATAGGTCTCAGTTCGTACTATTCAAGTCTTCTCATTCCTCCACTTCCACTGTAACGTCTGGCCTCAAGGCTCAATATTAGGCCCTCATTTAATGCTAATTTTCATCAACGGTCTGCCAAGTAATGTTTCTGTTAAAATCCGCATGTATGCTGACGATTGTGTTTTGTATCATACGAATAAAACTGCTCATGATCACATCATTCTTAACGATTCATTTGCTTTATTTCAATCATGGTGTGACACTTGGAAAATGCAAATGAACTTCCGAAAAACGGTATCCATGTCATTTTTCAAGCGTTCTTCCCCCTCTCCATTTACCTATTCACTTAATGGTTGCCCTCTTGAAATTGTTTCACAATACAAATATCAAGGTCTCCTTTTTCACTCATGATTTATCTTGGTCTCAACAAATCGATCTTATGTGCAACCGTGCGCTTAGAAAATTAGGCTACCTATTACGCACTCCTCTCAGCATACTACTCCTCACTTATAAAACACCGGTTCGTCCAATATTAGAATATGCATCTGTTGTGTGGAACCCACACAAGATTTCAAACATCAACAAGATAGAATCTGTTGAGAAGAAAGTTTTATACGCTTCATTTATCGTCACTTTGGCAGGTATTTTTCACCAAGTTCTCATCTTCCTATCTTACAGCTTACCAGTCTCTCTTCCCATCGACCTGTTGAATGTTTGAAGTTTCTTTATACCTTAATTAATTCCCTACTGTTCCCTCTACTCAGCAAATGTATAGCACAGGCTAGACCAACGACCATTCGAAATTTCCATGAGTTAAACATGTCTACATTCGTTTATCGTACGGGGGCGTTTAAATATAGTTTTTTTGTTTATTCTATTTATTTGTGGAATTCTTTGCCTGGTTACGTTCGATCTTTATCACTGAATAAATTTTTATTGTATATTACTAATCATTGATGTAGAGCACACTTGTTATGCTCTTTTATGTATGTATTTGCCCACTCCTGCGATAGACATGCGGGGCTGCAGTATGTTGAAATAAAATAAATAAATAAATATGGCTAGTAGAAATGTAAAAAATTTCAACATATATGTCAAAAGCGGCCCGTATCACCTGTGTTATCAGTTACGTCATTCTCACCGTCGTGCCCAAGTACGCACGCCATTGGCTGCATTGTGACTGACGTCGTTCATTCCGACGCAGCTGTATCGCCAAGCACGCGCACCAGTTTCCACCATGGTGCAAGAATAGATTAGGTGAGTGAACACCGGGGCTATCCAGTGTCCGATAATGTTCTGCATCGCAAGAAGCCCGAGAGAAGGCGCTACAAACTTTGCCCCGGCTCCCCTCCATTTTCTCGGTGTAGGAAAGTTCCGTACGTAAGAAAGTAGCCACCAACGTTGGTAGCAACGCTCATTTATTTTCGCCACTATAGTCAACACAACTCCTTTGCCGCACTGTCACCTTACTCCGTTATCACTCCCTCTTTTGCGGCGCCGCTATAGGCGTGTCGCGCTGTTGATATCGCGCGATAACCTCGTTTTCTCAGATTTGGAAACCGTCGCTCACGTGCTGGATGTGCTTTGCAGAATTAGCCAGAAACCTGCCATGGTCCTCAGTCCGGCGAGCCATCTATTGGCATGCCACAAACTAGAACATAATCGGTCGCTCCCCACCAAACGCTCCCTTCGCGCCGTTCACTCACCTAAAGTATTCTTGCACCGTGCTTCCTACTGAGAACTCCCACATCGGTAAGCCGGAGACACCGCCGACCATGGAAACGTGAGAGAGCTCACATTCTCTGGGCCAATGCTCGTGTCTAGGCACAAGAACAGGCTTGGGAGGCCCAGGGCCGGCAACAAGTGCGTACCGACGATCCAGCAGCCTTGCAAGCAGTATCGCGAACGGGAATGCAAGCCCCACTGGCGGGCGGATTCTGCAAACCACGCCGTCGAGTTGGCTCGGGATGTCAAACGCTCGCAACAACGCAGCGGTGTCGCGGGCACAACCTCAACCTGACGATTGCGGGAGCACTTTCGCCGGGGCGAGCACCCACTTTCGGTGAAAGTTTTTTCAACGGAACTTTACTGTGGCTGTGACGTCTGTTGACTGATTGAATAAATGATTGATTGATTCATTTGACTGATTGATTGATTGACTGATTGGTTAATTGATTGATTGATTGATTGATTGATTGATTGATTGATTGATTGATTGATTGATTGATTGATTGATTGATTGGTGTGGGAGGTTTAACGTCCCAAAACCACTATATGATTATGAGAGACGCCGTAGTGGAGGGCTCCGAAAATTTCGACCACCTGGGGTTCTTTAAGGTGCACCCAAATCTGAGCACACGGGCCTAAAACACTTCCGCCTTCATCGGAAATGCAGCCGCCGCAGCCGGGATTCGACCTTAGCTGCTAGACCACCGCGACGGGGCGGGGCGGCTGTGACGTCTGTGACCGCGTGAGGCTCGAGGACAACCACTGTGATTAACGTATGGCGAAACGCATTTAACCGCTTAATACACTCCTCGATGACCATGATCATGCGAGGCACAATGTGCTGCATGTGAAATAAACATTGTGGTAAACCCAAGCAAAACGTGTGTCTTGGCTGAATAAAAAAGCGCGAACATGTAACCAATAATGGTGATAGACTTTTAGTGCAGAGATGTGTTGAACCCACTGCTAAACACCGGGGCCGCACGTCTCAGCTTTCGCTAATTAACCATTTGTACCAAGTGCTTAGGCGCTGATTTTTTTATCATATTTTGTTTAGCACCAGTGGCGTAGATGGCTGAATACGTACGAGCAGTTGGCATAAATATACAACACCAAGTAGTGGTAAATGTAGGAAACACAATCTAAAATGGCAGTTTGTTTAAATACTTGAGTCAGCAGTTGCGTGACGCCATGCAACTGCTGAATAAGTGATCAAAAGAAATAAAATTCGGATACTTACACGTAAATAGCACTATTACGGTCCCTTCAATGCAATACCTTTAAGGAGACGTTCGCCCAAGAGTGGGTCATTTTTAAGACGCGATCGATGCACTATATATAGCGCCCTGGGTTACCTTCGGAAACCCAGTAGTAAATAAAGCCTGCGATATAATCGCTGAATACCAACTGCCTTCCTTCTTTCTCTTGAAGTTGTTTGTTTTTCTTCTGGCCGCAATGCACCTGGAGCATCTTTAGGCCTCATGCTTGGCGGGAAGACTACCTAACTAGGGATCCACAGCCGTAACGTAAGTCTCAGGTGCCTCATTATAAGATGTCCTCGGCAGACGGAGGCACTCGGAAAGCGTAGTAAAGAATGTGCGAAAAGGTAAGATTGTTTGCGTAGCGAAGCGTTCAAATTGACATCTGCGACCTCTGGCTCTGACGGGGTGTGACTAAAAAAAAAACATCCGATACACGACGGCCAGCGCCACTTCTGTCACCAGCCCGAGCGAAGAGCTACTGCATGGATGTAAGCGTCTGTTCATACCTTGATTGTCTGGCACTGCTGTTGACCAACAGTTTATTGCGTCTGAGAGCTCGATTACTTGTAATGCGAACTCGAGCGTAGGTTGCCTCCAACAAATTCACAAGTGTTTCATCAATACGGTCCCTAGAAATCACTACATTGTATAGTGAGAAGCATTATGCAGCCATTTTGGTATGGGCTTGCAGAAGACAGAATGGTGCGGAGAAAATAACGGTGTGTAGACTTCCGCAAACTGGAGGTAAGCTTACTTAATTGAGTACAAAATTTCCGGGTGGAGCGTCATTCAACCGAGTTCGCGAATAATATGCCCTGTGTTAGGAATGTATGGAGAGATGGATCGATTCAAAACCTTATTGAAAAATTCTCTTGTGCGGGACTCAGCACACAGTTGGAAGGTAATTTTTTTCATACATAAAGTGTTATATTAGCTGACTTTTTATAATTATGATGACTTAAGCATGAAGGTGGAAAGTAACAGATGATTTCTAAGCATGTTTCTTTATCAAATTAGAATGCAAAAGTAGTTAATTTGGCTAGGATGTTGTTACGGAGGCGTGCTGTGAAGCCTGCTGCGGGAATTCCTCTTGGCTATGCCACGGCTGCATGTGGTTTCTGCGCCATAGTGGAGAGTGCTCTGAGGGCCAGTTGTGTACACACTTTTGCCAGCGTCACCGAAAAAAAATTCCACGTTATTATGTTACAATAAATTACGCTAACAGGTTGATTGAAGTCAGTCTGTGTGCGTATTATAAGTGCTGGAAAAGAAAGCGAAGCAGGCTGTCGGCAAGCTGTAACGAAGATAACTTCAGAAAAGACCCTCTTCCTACAGGCTCGTTAGCCTTGAAAATTAATTATGATACGGCTTGTTTCCCCAAGTTTGTTATTCTTCAACTGCTATTTACAGTACGAGAGCAATCAGCGATTGTTTTCGTCTTTGTGATGAAAGAACGGGAGCGCTCTAAAGAGACGCTGTAAACTCATCCTGTTTGCGCGCTGGGGAAAGTCGCACTTCGTTAGTATACAGGCTCCAGCGACAATGATTCATGTATCTGACATGACACCGCCGCGTTCGTAAAACACAATTTATCACCTCTCGTCTGTTTATATGCAGACTAACGGGGTGGTTTTCAGTTCTGCACCCAGTTTGTGATCACGCCCACTGCATTAATTTGCCAAGCTGAATGACTATGCATTTACTTATTATTATTTTCTACGTTCTCACCCTCATGTTCAACATCCTAGGTTGTGTTGTGCCTTTTCGTGGATATCGAATGACTCGCTCGAAAATTTTGACACTTGTACCTTGATGGATGGCGCCTGCAGTTTTCCGGAATAACGCAATAAGCCTGCCAGCGCCTGGTCCGCATCAATAGGTTTCGCCTGGTGGGCCCGCACGCCTTTTTTGTGCAGCCTATATACACCGCGCTCAAAGCCTAGACATGCAATGGTTTGAAAATGCAACGGTTTAATGAAAATTCTACCTGTGCAGTTTATAAGTCACTCAATAAAAATGTCACGTGCCCAGCCCTCAATGGTCGTATGCTGTTCGTGCTTTACCTCATTTTTGTAAACACCTACTGAACGATAACTAAAACAATCGTCTCAAATTATACGAGGTATACTTCTCTTTATCGCAGTTATAGCCAAATTAAACCTGCGGTGCGTGTAAGTGTGCGTCGATGCAGAATAACCAGGTTAGGAGCCGGCACGTCATTCATTACTCGACGCAAATACGGGATAATAGCATTTAATTGTATGTCAAAAAAGTGACTACTTATTAATTGCCTTTTAGGCCTCGCGAATACTTTTGAAAGGTTGAAAGGAGCGACAGAAATAATACAAAAGCATTACTGAAATACTTACGCATTGTGCGCTATATAACGACCGCGTTAAACAATTGATTGACTTATATGTGGGGTTTGACGTCCCAAAACCACCATATGATTATGAGATACGCTGTAGTGGAGGGCTCCAGAAATTGTGTCCACCTGCAGTGTCCGTCGACAGCTTATCGTCGTGGTGCAGAAGACCAACTACTATTGGAAATAAAATAAACTTATCAGCAACTGAAACACTAGGGACATGACATCATTTTAAAATGTTTTCCAGGCCACTGTGGCATCCATTGAGGGCAACGACCATGCCGATAGCTTTGTCTGGAATACTCATAAAAGTGCCACGCAAGGAAGTTTTCATTATCAAACTAATGCAGCATCAAAGAATCGCTCATTCGTACATGATATAACACATTCATGATCTCAATACATCATGATCTCAAAACGTCACTTCAAGTTCAAGTTACCTCCATACTATCCCAATCTGACACAACACTCTTCTGCCGCTGCCTTGGCGTGTCATTCAAGAGCAGCTTTGCTTACCGAATTGTAATGGCAGACAGTGCTATGTGAGATCATTGCAGCAGCGCATGAAGAATTGCACTCTTTCTTTGTGATTGTCCTCATCAGAGCCCCCAAAGACAACAGCTTTTGGCAACGTTAGCAAGGCTCGATGTCTGGCCGCTTTCAGGGCAGCCAATTTGCGAGTGCGGTAACGTTCCAACTTCCCACTAGAAATTGAAAAGTTTCTGTGGTCAAATGCAACAGCTATAGCACTATGACACTACTGTTCTTGAGTGCTTGAGCGCTGTATTTTGTTCATTCTTCTTTTATTTTCCTTCCGTACATTATCAACTCCCTTACGCTTTCGCCAGCACAGCGTAGCAAACCGAAAATTTTTGTCTGGTTGACTTCCCTGTATTTCACTTAGTTTTATCTGTATCTCTCATTTAAATATACCCTATGAACAGCATAAATTTAAGGGAATGACACACTTAAAAGTTCATATTGTGTCAGAGAAGTTACTTACGTGCCTTTCATCATTACTTATCAATTGCATTAACCGTATAGAGGGAGCTGTTCACACTTCGTGCAAGTACGGGCTGCTCATCTCTTGCTAAGTGCAACAAAAAAAAAGT